>NC_057800.1:614065923-614106363 GCF_018294505.1 Triticum aestivum
GTGAGCCCCCATCCCCGCTGCGGCTGGTTCTTCCTTAACTCCGGCGAGCCCCCACCCCCTGAAAATCGACTGACCCAAAAGTCGATTCAGTCGACTGAAGTGTGGCTAAATTGGAGCAGCATCGCAAGCAAGAGCAAGATCAAGAGCAGCAGCACGAGAAAGAGCAAGAGCAAGAGCAAGAGTAGACCAGGCAGGGGACCAAGAGCATGAGCAGAGCAACAACGAGAGCTAAAGTAGCAGAAGCTCATACTGATGTGGACGTCACCGTCGAGGGAGCGACACCGTGGAGGAAGTGGCCGGCGATGCCGTCGTGGATGGAGCCGCGCCGTGTCGGCTCGGGACTGAGCGCCGGCAGCATCGTGAGATCCAATCAAGAAGAAAATGCGGCGATTAGTGTACAACCTCGTTGGTGGCGCCGATTAGGCCGCAGCTTCATCCGAGGAAACGGTGATGATGATGCTCTTTCGGTGGTGCAGGTGAAGACGGCGGTGTGGGAATGGAGGTGGCGCGAAATACGAGGGGAACATCGGGGCAGCTCCTTGGAGGTGGATGACGGGGTGGCTGAACCGGCGGGATGACCAGATCGACGATGGTTCCTCATCCGGTACGATGGTTGAGGGACGTCGAGGTGTTGCTGTGGACGACGTCGTCGGGGAAGAGGCTCCGGCTGGGTGGCGGACGGAGGAGGGTGTGGGGCTTCACGGGTTTTGCCGGCCTCGGTGTACGAATGGGTGGGCAGATGGGATGGGAGTGGGGGAACCATGGCTTAGGGATGCGCTTGTCTGAAATGTGGGGTAAGTTATGAAAGTACCCCCACCAATTTGAGGCGGTTCTTTCGGTTCAGGGGTATCACCGGCATTTCACGTGCCGGGATTTCACAGGAGGTGGGAGTTTTCACGTGCGTTGTAATTTTGGAATAGCAAGGCGTGGGTTGAGATGGAGGGAGTTGTCGGAGCACAACAAGACAAAGATATATCTTAAATATTTCAGGCTAACAAGGCGCGGGTTGAAATTTCCGGACAAGCCTAACGTGTATTGTACCAAATCAATTCGCACTACGATGTCATTCAAAACTTTGAATTCATGTTATGTTCAATTAAAATATTTCGCTATGTGTATAATGCATGCAACCTAGTACTCAAATGAACGTTTAGTACATTCCAAACGTATATACTACCGCTTCAATATGAACTAAATTTGAATTCGTTTCTCTATTTGAATAAGATCAACAATAATGATTGTTGTGAAGTCAAAGCATTTGAATTTGTTTCTCTGTTTTGATAAGATCTACAATTGTCATTATTGTCAAGTTAAACCATCATTTGTGTATTATCTTCACAGCACACCACATGATTAGTCTCGAGTTACATATGAACTATGTATACTATATGAATTCGAACTCGATTTTTTGAATCCACTTTATGTTGATTTCAAATCATACTACATTTCAAGCTCTAGCTAGATCTTCACAAACTAAACCATGTCTCATATGTATAATGTGTTTATCACATTATGTATGGTGCCCCGCCCCCTACACCTACAAGTATTTAGATGTGAGTTGCAAACACCACACATTACCATAAATTCAAATAAAATGTGAGAATGTTCAATATATAGTATTGTTTAGATTGTTCGATATTTAGTTGTAAGCTGCAAACGCCACACATTATCACAAATTCAAATAAAATGTGAGATTGTTCGATGTATAGTATGGTTTAGATTGTTCGACATTTAGCTGTAAGTTGCAAACGCCATGCATCATCACATTTTGGTATAACATGTGCAAAGCCACAACACGCGTATCACCGCTATATTCATGCATGCATATGTTTAAAACACTATGATCTCCTATTCAAATATATGAATCCACTTTCATATCAAATTATGATCGTTGTTAGTCTCTTACACCCACACAATCCTCTAACCTTTATAGCTACCACTAACTTTCTCTCGTGCATGCACACTACCTCCTCGCCCTCCCCTCCCTCAGCATTCTATCCATCACGCACATTCATTTTTTCCTTTAGGTCGTTCTGCCACAGTCTCCACAACTCCTTTCCGACACACACCGATCGATAAACCTCTCCAGCGATGTCTGCCTACAACATACACACGCACCTTCAATCTCCTCCTTTATGTGTCCTTGCCTCGTGTCTCTCATACGGTCCCACACACGTGTAAACTCTCGCCCCTCTTTTCATCGATCTCACAACCGCACACTCCTCCCCCTATCTAGCTAGTAGCTGGGTCTCTCGCACCAGCTCCTAGCTCCATTCTCTTTGTCTATCCGTCTCATCAGGCCTTATTTGCCTCTAACAAATGGACGTACACCGATTGATCTCCCGCTATACATATAGCTAGCTAGGTCCTTATAACTCATTTTTCCCCACGCATCGATCGATCTTCCTCATTAGTTATGTCTCTCCCTTCCTCCGACAAACAACAATTGATCTACCGATCTAGTTAGGTTTTCTTACCAAACACATGGTTCCCCTTCATCATCCATGGATGTGTCCTGACAGATCTATCATGCACAGGCACACACAGAAACACATCCCCACTCTTATTGATAAGATTGCAGTTCCACCCTCAGTTTGTCTAGTAGGCCTCTCCCACCATCTTCGAGAAGCAACTCCATCACCCATCCAGCACTCTACCCCTCTCCCTCCCTCTCTCTATCCTCTCTATCTCTGTCCCATCCTATTTCCCGTCCTTCAGTTATGTATGGATGTCGACCGATCTTCCTCAAGACATAGCTGGGTCTCTCCTTCTCAACACATATACGAGTCGTTCTACCTCTATAGTTAGGCATCTGCCTACTCCTTCCCCCACCCCCTCCCCCCACACACACCGATACATCGAGCGCTCTAGTCATGTCTCCCTGCCACACACAAACTTGACATGTGCCCTCTGATGTTCCGGTAGCTAGGTCAGTCGCCCTATATCTTTGACTTGCACGCAAACACAATTTTGATGGTTCTCTTCATCGATCTCGCGCCCACCCATTTTACCCTCTCTTCGACTCTATCGATATCTATGACCCCTCCCTCTCTTCTCGTGGATCACCCGACCCTCTATATATGATATGGATAGGCCTCCATTTCACACACATTGCATGCAAAATTTTGTTTGAGATGTCATCGACACATATTCCCACAAATACATTCACGAAATCAACCTCCCCCCGAAACAAAATACACTCATGAACGCACAAGCCATTTGTCTAGGTTTGTATATCACACACACACCCACGTAGGTGGGGGACGTGCATGAAGAGAAGAGGTGCACGCATGACACACATACTCCCATCTCTTTCCCAACCACACCTGCGCGGGTACAAGGTGGAGCTCATTTCTGTACGAAAAGGCAGCCCACATAGTAATTTTACACGTGTGCTGGTTGTCCACTGGATGGAGGGAGGATCGTCTACCACGGGTGAACAAACAAATTGCGATTTGACGCATTATGTTAAAAAAGAGGCAAACCATGTGGGGCCTATGAGGGAGTCCTGGATTAGGGGGTCTCCAGACAGCCGGACTATATCTTGTGGCCAGACTGTTGGACTATGAAGATACAAGATTGAAGACTTCGTCCCGTGTGCGGATGGGACTCTACTTGGCATGGAAGGCAAGCTAGGAAATACAGATCTATATATCTCCTCCTTTGTAACCGACCTTGTGTAACCCTAGCCCCCTCTGGTGTCTATATAAGCCAGAGGGTTTTAGTCCGTAGAACAACATACAATCATACCATAGGCTAGCTTCTAGGGTTTAGCCTCCCTGATCTCGTGGTAGATCAACTCTTGTACTACACATATCATCAATATCAATCAAGCAGGACGTAGGGTATTACCTCCATCAAGAGGGCCCGAACCTGGGTAAACATCATGTCCCCTGCCTCCTATTACCATCCGCCTTAGACACACAGTTCGGGACCCCCTACCCGAGATCCGCCGGTTTTGACACCGACATTGGTGCTTTCATTGAGCGTTCCACTCTGTCGTCACCGTAAGGCTTGATGGCTCCTTCGATCATTGCTAGCGATGCGGTCCAAGGTGAGGTTTTCCTCTCCGGACAGATCTTCGTATTCGGCAGCTTTACACTGCAGGCCAATTCGCTTGGCCATCTGGAGCAGATTGAGAGCTACGCCCCTGGCCATCAGGTTAGATTTGGAAACTTGAACTACACGGCCGATATCCGCGGAGACTTGATCTTCGACGGATTCGAGCCCATGCCAGGCGCGCCGCGCAGTCGCGACGAGCATGACGTAACTCTGCCGTTGGACAGTGTTCGGGAGATCACGTCCGCAGCTACCCCGGCCTTTAATCCGGAGCAAGTCGCGCTGTCCCGGAGCGGAGGGATGGACCCCACCATGGAAGCCGCACTCTCAGTGGCGATGGAGTCGGATACTGACTTCACCCCTTACGAGAGCTGTGTCGCCGAACCACTAGATTCATCTCCGGCCACGGACTCTGAGCCGCTCATATCCGTGCCCGTCGAATCCGACTGGGCGCTGATCATGGAGTTCACCTCCGCGGACATCTTTCAGCACTCACCCTTCGGGGATCTGCTAAATTCATTAAGGTCTCTCTCCCTGTCAGGGGAACCTTGGCCGGACTATGTCTGGCTAGAATGGGATGCGGACTACGAAGAAATTCGCTGCCCACCCACCACCCACTTGGTAGCCACTGTCGACGACTTAACCGACATGCTCGACTTCGGCTCCAAAGACTTCGACTTCGACGGTATGGATGACGAAGCCGGAGATGAACAGGATCCACCTCCCTCGGGGCACTGGACCGCCACCTCTTCATATGATATATATATGGTGGACACCCCCAAACAAGCCAATGGCAACGAGAAAGCAGAGGATGACCCCTCCAAGAATCAACCCAAGCGCCGATGTCAGCAGCGCGCTCTAAGTCCCGCCACAGCAGGAGCAGTGATACCGGCATAAGAGGTAATAAAACTCTGGATAGTGCCAAAGACAACAACAATCCCCTCCAGCATGATGTAGAGCCGGAGGACGAACAAGCTACCCTCCAGAGCAGGCAGCAGATGGAGAACCGGAGGAGGACAATTACATGCCTCTTTCCGAAGATGAGGAGAGCCTCGATGACGACAAGCTTATCATGCCTGAGGACCCCGTCGAGCAAGAGCGCTTCAAGCACCGGCTTATGGCCAAGGCAAATAGCCTGAAGAAAAAGCAGCAACAGCTTCAAGCTAATCAAGACTTGCTAGCAGACAGGTGGACCGAAGTCCTTGCGGTCGAGGAGCATGAACTCGAGCGCCCGTCCAAGAGTTACCCAAAACGCAGGTTGCTACCTCAACTCGAGGAGGAAGCATTGAAACCTCATTCACCAGTGTACAATGCGGCTGACCAGCCACTACGCGGCCGAGTCACTAAGGCGTTTCAGCCTAAAGTTCAGCCCGCACCCCGTCGCCACTCTGTCAAAAATACTATGGCCCGGGGTAACACAGAGGACCTGCGAGACATCTTGGATAGTAAGGAAAAAATCACAAGGTCAATATACGGGACACAGGCACGTGCACCCACACAGGACAATTATCGTCACATCGGATACACCAAGAGTAAATCTGGCCGGGCCGAATACAGCAAACAAGACTCATACGAACTACATCGAGATATAGCCCGGCACAGAGGTGCCGCACACCCCCTATGCTTCACTGATGAAGTTATGAATCATGAATTCCCGGAGCATTTCAAACCCGTAAATATCGAATCATACAATGGCACAACAGATCCCACTGTATGGATTGAGGATTTCCTCCTTCACATCCACATGGCCCCCGGTGATGATCTACATGCCATCAAGTACCTCCCACTAAAACTCAAAGGACCAGCTCGACATTGGCTAAATAGCTTGCCAGCAGATTCCATCGGCAGTTGGGAAGATCTGGAAGACGCATTTCTTGACAACTTCTAGGGAACTTATGTGCAGCCATCGGATGCTGATGACTTGAGCCACATAACCCCGCAGCCAGGGGAATCGGCCAGACAATTCTAGAGTAGGTTCCTGACCAAGAAAAACCAAATTGTAGACTGTCCGGATGCAGAGGCCCTAGCGGCATTCAAGCATAACATCCGCGATGAGTGGCTCGACTACCACCTCGGCCAGGAGAATCCGAAATCTATGGCAGCCCTCACAACACTCATGACCCGCTTTTGCGCGGGCGAGGACAGCTGGCTGGCTTGCAGTAACAACACATCAAGTAATCCGGATACCTCGGATACCAAAGATGTTAATGGTAGGCAACATTGTAACAGAGCAAAGCTCCGCAATAACGGTGATAACACCGAAGATACAACAGTCAATGCCGGATTCAGAGGCTCTAGATCGGGTCAGCGGAAAATGCCATTTAAAAGAAATACTCTAGCTCCATCCAGTCTGGATCACATACTAGATCGCTCGTGTCAAATCCATGGCACCCCCAAAAAGCCAGCCAATCACACCAACAGAGAATGTTGGGTGTTCAAGCAGGCCGGCAAGTTAAATGCCGAGAACAAGGACAAGGGGCTGCATAGCGATGACGAGGAGGAGCCCCGGCCACCGAACCCAGGAGGACAGAAGGGGTCTCCCCCACAAGTCAAGATAGTGAACATGATATACGCAACCCACATTCCCAAGAGGGAGCAGAAGCGTGCACTAAGGGACGTCTACGCGATGGAGCCCATCGCCTCGAATTTCAACCCATGGTCCGCTTGTCCAATCACCTTCGATCGCAGGGACCACCCCACTAGCATCCATCATGGCGGATCAGCCGCACTGGTCCTAGACCCCATCATTGACGGATTTCACCTCACTCGAGTCCTTATGCACGGCGGCGGCAGCCTGAACCTGCTTTATCAGGATACAGTGCGAAAAATGGGTATCGATCCCTCGAGGATCAAACCCAGCAAAACCACCTTTAAAGGCATCATCCCAGGTGTAGAGGACCATTGCACACGCTCAATCACACTGGAAGTGGTCTTCGGATCACCGGATAACTTCTGAAGCGAAGAGTTAATCTTCGACATCATCCCATTTCGCAGTGGCTATCATGCACTGCTCGGACGGACAACATTTGCAAAATTCAACGCAGTGCCGCATTACGCATACCTCAAGCTCAAGATGCTAGGACCCCGCGGGGTCATAACAGTAGATGGAAACACAGAACGCTCACTTCGTACAAAAGAGCACACTGCGGCCGTTGCAGCAGAGGCACAAAGCAGCCTGTTCAGCCAGACAACTCATTCATCGTTACAGCCCTCGGACACCTTCAAGCAAGTTCGGAAAAATCTGCAACAGGACCGCCTGGTGCGATCAACGCTCGCCTAGCAATCCGGCCCCCATCAAAGTCCCAGTGCAGCGACGAAATTCGTGCCCCACGTACATAACTACGCATTGAAAATACCATGGACATAAGCTGGGGCACAATCAGGACACGCCCCGCATAGTGGCTTAACCACGCCAGGGGCTGTATACCTTTTACATTCCTTTTCCCTTTCAGGGCCTAACTCTTCGGAAGCCCTTTCTGGCAGTCCAATTGCCAGACACACTCCGGAAGTAACAACCAAGGCGGCAAGAAGCTAAGATGGACACGGGAAACGCCAGGTGGCCTCTAGTAATACTTGATATACCCACTTTTCACTATTTATGCGTAGCTTGCCTTGGGATAGGACATTTTGAATTGTCCTACTTTATGATAATTGCACTACTTGTACAAGTACGTTTCGACGTATTATTCAAATAACAATGCATATTATTAATCTGTCATTGCATTATTTAACCTTTTCTCTTTTATATGTCCATTTACGACATTTCACACCTGCACGCTCGGGTGCGGTCAGTATGCTAGGGGCTCTCGTTTACCCCATAATACGGCGCAAGAAGTCCGAAACTTTCGACAGTGCGGCACCCTGAACTTATAGCATTATATGCATCATCTCCGAATCATGTCTTGGATTAAATGTTGGGTTGCCCAGCTCCCATGCTTTGGTACCTTACGTTCCGCTATATCGTCTAAGGTAGCAGTGGGAGAACTACTGCGATTGTGTCCCGGTTCTTCCGGACGAACACCTCAGTAGAGAAAGCCAAAAACTGACTGTCATGATAAGGCGAGAGACTGGTTGCTGTTTGAGAGGTCTCAAGTCCTTAAAGACTTTTTCCGCTTTGGGCGAGGAGCCGGCCTTGTCCGGCTTAGGCGTGTATAGCGCCCCAAATTCGGCCCTCCGAATACCAGGGGCTTCGCCAAAATTTAAAATCATAGACTTCTATGGCTAAGTGAGAGTGATAAAGCATTATAGTCCGATTGCCTGGTTCGTTGTGCTGAACACCTCCCTTGGAGGACCCAAAATTGGGATAAAGGTTGTTCAGGTTTATCCCGAACACCCCGGTACTAGCTACATGGAGGCAGAAGCCGACGACTGACCAACTCTCAAATTTTATAAACGGCCACACAGAAGGTAATATTTTAAATTAAGAAAGCATCGCATGGCGCAAATGAACTCGTTTCATATTACAGGATCACATGAGCATGTTCATTCAAAAATTACATCCTTGGCACACTCATCTGCCACTAGGTGGGAACCCTCCACGAGACCCTCATAATAATTCTTGGGGCGGCGATGCTCCTTGCCCTTCGGCGACCCCTCCTTCACAAGCTTCACGGCGTCCAGCTTCGCCTAGTGCACCTTCGCCCGGGCAAAAGCTCTGCGTGCACCTTCGATGCAGATGGAACGCTTGATGACCTCAAGCCGTGGGCAGGCTTCCACCAGCCGTCTCACCAGACTGAAGTAGCTGCCGGACAGGGGCTCGCCAGGCCACATCCCGACGATAAGGCCCCTCATGGCCTGTTCGGCCGCCTTGTGAAGTTCGACCAACTGCTTCAACTGGCCGCTCAAGGGCACGTGGTGTTCGGTCCCAGTATACTGAGACCAGAACAACTTCTTTGTTGAGCTCCCCTCCTCAGCCCGGTAAAAATCCACGGCATTCAGTACACTGCGGGGAAGATCTGCAAACGCTCCTGGAGAGCTCCGAACTCGGGTAAGAAAAAGGAAAGTCTCCTTCACGTGCTTGCTTTGCATAATGAATGCCTTACCCGCTGCTATCTTCTTCACCGCGTTAATCTCCTGGAGGGCCTTGTGGGCTTCGGCCTTGGCGCTCCGGACACTTTCAAGCGCCTGCGCGAGCTTGGACTCTCGCGTTTTAGAGTCCAGCTCCAAGGACTCGTGCTTTTTGGTGAGAGCCTCGAGCTCTTGCTGCACCTCGCCCACTTGAGCTTCTTGTTTCTCCCGTTCAATGCATTCTTTGGCCGCTTTGTCTTCGGCCTCAGACAACGCCTTCCTCAGGGTAGCCACCTCGGTCGTGGCCCCTGACAAATCCATGATGATCCTATTACTTTATACCCGAACTTCTCTTTAACTATATAGACAGGGGTATTTCTTACCTTTGCTCTCTTCGAGCTGCCTCTTGGTCAGGCTGAGCTCGTCCTCAGAGCGCTTCAAGTCCTGCTTCAGCGCAGAGACCTCTGCTGTACGTACGACAGCGGCCAGCAGGGAAGCCTGCACATACACATAGACATACTCTAATTAGACTCCTGGGTTATCATTTGATCCTCTATTCGGCTTTTCTTCGTGAACGCCGAACAGAGCATCAGGGGCTATTATCTATGCGGTAATATTTTCTTTGCTTACCTCAAAGCTTGTCATTAGGCCGGCGCAAGCTTCGGTCAGTCCGTTTTTGGCGGACTGAACCTTCTCAACCACCCCACTCATGATAGTGCGGTGCTCTTCTTCAATGGAAGCGATGCGAAGCGCTTCCAGCAGGTTGTCTGGTGCCTCTGGTTGGATAGAGGACACCGACATGGATGATTGGCCCCCCTTTGACGGGGGACCGCCTTCCGGAGTCCGGAACGGTCGAGGGTTCCGGCACAGTGTCCGGCTGGGGCCCGAACTCGAAGCCCGTAGGAGCCTCGCTCCCTTGGTACCCAGGGTCCGGGAAGTCACTGCAAGGCGCCCCCAGGACCACCTGCCCTTGGCTTGGTGCCTGTTTGGAGAACACCTCGGCATTGTCCGTAGGGTGAGGGGTGGAAGCGGTCGGAAGAGAACCACTGTTCATATCCGACGAGCCCAATGAGCCACTCAACGAAGGTACGTCGAGATGAGCTCGGGACGGACTGCATAATCATGTTCGGCATGAGGAAACGCAGTACAATAAAACATATCATGAAGTACTATGGTGTCCGGACACTTACGACTTTGCCAGGGGCTTGTCCTTGGGCAGCCACTCGTCGCCGCTGTCGACAACCGTCGTGGCACGGTGCGGAAGGAGGGTCCTTCCCTTCTTGGACCCTTCGGCCTCCCCAGATGGGTCGACCTTCCTTTTTTTGTCTTCCCCGACTGGGGGGGAGAACTTTTCTCCTCCTCCTCGTTTCCATGGGAGGAGTGTGCGTCAGAGTCATCACCCGACGACTCCGATATGACCGTACGCCAGAGACCCTTTTGGGTCCCCGCGGTCTTCTTCTTGGTATTCTGTGCTGGCACCTCGTAAGGTGCCGGAGTCAGCATCTTCGTTAGAAGAGTGTCTAAAGGATCTTCGGGCAGCAGGGCTCGGCCATCGAGCTGCTCCGCCGTCTTTATCTAGTCTTGTTAGTAACATGGGAGCTTAGATCCTACACATAACTAAACCAGACATTGCGCTTTCCGTTGAGTCCGCGGTCTTCGGTGAGAGGGGAGGGATCTCGGCGCTCTTGAACAGCACCCTCGACATGTCCTTGTACGTCGTGTCGTAGAGCTCTCGCAGTGTCTGGTGCTTGGCCGAGTCGACTCCCACAAATTGAATGCCCGTCGTTGGCACAGAAGGATCTGGCGGACGAGCATAACCTGAACCACGTTGACAAGTTTAATTTTATTGTTCATCATGTTCTGGATACAGGTCTGGAGTCTGGTTAGCTCTGCCGAAGAACCCTAGGACAGGCCCTTCTCTTTCCAGGAGGTGAGCCGCGTGGGGATTCTGGATCAAAATTTGGGGGCCGCCACCCAGTTGGTGTCGCGCGGCTCGGTGATGTAGAACCACCCCGATTGCCACCCCTTTATGGTCTCCACATAGGAGCCTTCGAGCCAGGTGACGTTTGGCATCTTGCCCACCATGGTCCCTCCGCACTCCGCCTGCTGGCCGACCACCACCATCGGTTCGACATTAAAAGTCTTCAGCCACAGGCCGAAATGGGGCTTGATGCGGAGGAAGGCCTCGCACACGACAATAAATGCCGAGATGTTGAGGATGAAGTTGGGGGCCAGATCATGAAAATCCAGCCCGTAGTAGAACATGAGCCCGCGGACGAACGGATGGAGTGGAAATCCTAGTCCGCGGACGAAGTGGGTGAGAAAAACTACCCTCTCATGGGGCTCAGGCATAGGGATGATTTGCCCCGCATTTGGCAGCCGGTGCGCGATATCCGCAGACAGGTATCCAGCTTCCCGTAACTTTTTGATGTTCTCCTCTATGACGGAGGAGACCATCCACTTGCCTCCTACTCTGGACATACTTGGAGTGGTTTGAGAAGAATAACGCGAGCTTGGGCACTAGAACTCGAGTTTGCGGGAATGGGTAGGCGAGGAAGAAGGCGTGGGTGAAATAAAGTAAATCTTTTTCCCTTTATAAGGGCGGAGGAGGCGATGAGTCTCCCCACTTGCCTGACAAAAACGCTTATTCCCCAGGCGCCGCAATTGATGGCGCGGCTGGGTTACCCACGTCCGTATTGATGAGAATCCCGTGATAAGGGGAACACGATCTATGCTTTGACAAGACGTGTCAAGAAAACTGCGTCGCATTATGTGCACAGCTGGTTGGGAAAACGGTTCGAATAATGACTGGGACATGGCATGATGTCATGTTGTCGAAACGTGTCAGCAGATTAGATTTGTGGACATATTATTCTCTCTACGGTGGTATGTGGAATTTATTTTGCAGGGCCGGACACTATCCTTGTATTCAAAACTCTTCCATGGTGTATTCGGAGGAGGAACCCACCTTGCAATGCCGAAGACAATACTGCGCCGGACTCATCGTCATTGAAGCCTGGTTCAGGGGCTACTGAGGGAGTCATGGATTAGGGGGTCTCCGGACAGCCGGACTATATCCTGTGGCCAGACTATTGGACTATGAAGATACAAGATTGAAGACTTCGTCCCGTGTCCGGATGGGACTCTACTTGGCGTGGAAGGCAAGCTAGGCAATACGGATATGTATATCTCCTCCTTTGTAACCGACCTTGTGTAACCCTAGCCCCCCTCGGTGTCTATTGATACGTCCATTTTGCATCATGCTTTTATATCGATATTTATCGCATTATGGACTGTTATTTCACTTTATGTCACAATAGTTATGGCTATTATCTCTTATTTTACAAGGTTTACATAAGGAGGGAGAATGCCGGCAGCTGGAATTCTAGTCTAGAAAAGGAGCAAATATTAGAGACCTATTCTGCGCAACTCCAAAAGTCCTGAAACTCCACGGAACGTCTTAAAAGAAATAAAGAAAAATCCACGCCAAAGATGAAGGCCAGGGGGCCCACACCCTGCTCACGAGGGTGGGGGGCGCGCCCCTCGTAGGGCGCGCCCCCCTACCTCGTGGGCCCCCTGGTGGCTCTTCGACGCCCATCTTCTCCTATATGAGGTCTTCCGATGAGAAAAAAATAGAAGGAACTTTTCGGGATGAGACTCCACCGCCACGAGGCGGAACCTTGGTGGATCCAATCTAGAGCTCTGGCAGAGCTGTTCTGCCGGGGAAACTTCCCTCCGGGAGGGGGAAATCATCACCATCGTCATCACCAACGCTCCTCTCATCAGGAGAGGGCAATCTCCATCAACATCTTCACCAGCACCATCTCATCTGCAAACCCTAGTTCATCTCCTGTATCCAATTCTTGTCTCAAAGTTCGGGATTGGTGCTAGTAGGTTGCTAGTAGTGTTAATTACTCCTTGTAGTTGATGCTAGTTGGTTTAATTGGTGGAAGATCATATGTTCAGATCCTATATGCATATTATTACCCCTCTGATTATGAACATGAATATGCTTTGTGAGTAATTACGTTCGGTCCTGAGGACAAGGGAGAAGTCTTGCTATGAGTAGTCATGTGAATTTGGTATTCTTTTCATATTTTGATAAGATGTATGTTGTCTAGCCTCTAGTGGTGTTATGTGAACATCGACTACATAACACTTCACCATTATTTGGGCCTAGAGGAAGGCATTGGGAAGTAATAAGTAGATGATGGGTTGCTAGAGTGACAGAAGCTTAAACCCTAGTTTATGCGTTACTTCGTAAGGGGATGATTTGGATCCACATGTTTCATGCTGTGGTTAGGTTTACCTTAATACTTTTGTTGTAGTTGCAGCTGCTTGCAATAGAGGTTAATCATAAGTGGGATGCTTGTTCAAGTAAGAACAGCACCCAAGCACTGGTCCACCCACATATCAAATTATCAAAGTATCGAACGCGAATCATATGAACATGATGAAAACTAGCTTGACGAAATTCCCATGTCTCCTCGGGAGCGCTTTTCCTATTATAAGAGTTTGTTCCGGCTTGTCCATTGCTACAAAAGGATTGGGCCACCTTGCTGCACTTTATTTACTTTTGTTACTTGTTGCTCGTTACAACCTATCTTATCACAAAACTATCTGTTACCACTTATTTCAGTACTTGCAGAGAATACCTTGCTGAAAACCGGTTATCATTTCCTTGTGCTCCTCGTTGGGTTCGACACTCGTACTTATCGAAAGGACTACGATAGATCCCCTATACTTGTGGGTCATCAAGACTCTTTTCTGGCGTCGTTGCCGGGGAGTGTAGCGCCTTTGGTAGGTGGAATTTGATAAGGAAAAATTATATAGTGTGCTGAAATTTACTGTCACTTGTTACTATGGAAAGTAATTCTCTGATTGGCTTGTTCGGGGTATCTTCACCCCGTCCAGTAGAGCAAAGAGTTGCTCCTCAACCTACTGAACCTATTGAAAATTAAATTCCTTCTGAGTATCCTTTGGGTATGATAGAAAAACTGCTAGCTAATCCTTTTACAGGAGATGGAACAAAGCATCCTGATGAGCACTTAATATATGTGGATGAAGTTTGTGGATTATTTAAGCTTGCAGGTATACCCGATGATGTTGCTAAGAAGAAGGTCTTCCCTTTATCTTTGAAGGGATACACATTGATATGGTATAGGCTATGTGATGATATGAGATCGTGGGACTATAAAAGATTGAAGCTGGAATTTCATCAAAAGTGTTACCCTATGCGTCTTGTTCATCGTGATCGCAGTTATATATATAATTTCTGGCCTCGCGAAGGAGAAAGCATCGCTCAAGCTTGGGGGAGGCTTAAATCAATGTTATATTCATGCCCCAATCATGAGCTCTCAAGAGAAATAATTATGCAAAGTTTTTATGCTCGGCTTTTTGAAAACAATTGCACCATGCTCGATACTTCTTGTGCTGGCTCTTTTATGATGAAGACTATTGAATTCAGATGGAATCTGGATAGAATTAAATGCAACTCTAAAGATTGGGACCTCGATGAAGGTAAGGAGTCAGGTATGACACCTAAGTTTGATTGTGTTAAATCTTTTATGGACACCGATATTTTCCGTAAGTTTAGCACTAAATATGGACTTGACTCTGAGATAGTAGCTTCTTTTTGTGAATCTTTTGCTACTTATGTTGATCTCCCTAAGGAGAAGTAGTTTAAATATCATCCTCCCATAGAAGTAAAAGTAGCTGCACCTATTAAAGTTGAAGAAAAGACTGTCACTTATAATGATCCTATTGTTCCTACTTCTTATATTGAGAAACCACCTTTCCCTGTTAGAATAAAGGATCATGCTAAAGCTTCAACTCTTGGTCGTAAAAGCAATATTAGAACTTATACACCTCCTGAGCAAGTTAAAGTAGAACCTAATATTGCTATTGTTAAAGATCTCTTGTCTGATAATATTGATGGGCATGTTATTCAGTTCGAAGGTGAAGCTGCTAGAATTGCTAAACCTTGTGATAAAGATAAACATAGACCTGTGGTAGGCGTGCCTGTTATTTCTGTTAAAATAGGAGATCATTGTTATCATGGCTTATGTGATATGGGTGCTAGTGCTAGTGTTATACCTCATGACTTATACAAAGAAATTAAGAATGAAATTGCACCTGTTGAGTTAGAAGATATTGATGTCACAATTAAACTTGCTAATAGAGATACTATTGCACCAATTGGAATTGTTAGAGATGTTGAAGTCTTGTGTGGGAAAACTAAATATCCTGCTGATTTTTTTGTTCTTACTTCTCCGCAAGATAGCTTTTGTCCAATTATATTTGGTAGACCCTTCTTAAATACTGTCAATGCTACCATAGACTACACTAAGAATATTGTTACTGCTGGCTTGGATGATATGGTTCATGAGTTTAATTTCTCTAAATTTAGTAAACAACATCGTGAGGAAGAATTACCTAGTAAGGATGAAATTATTGGTCTTGCTTCTATTGCCGTACCTCCTAGTGATCCTTTAGAACACTATTTGCTAGACCATGAAAATGATATGTTCATGAAAGAAAGAAGGGAAATAGATGAAGTATTCTTTAAACAGGAACCTATTCTGCAACATAATCTGCCTGTTGAAATTTTAGGGGATCCTCCTCCACCCAAGGGTGATCCTGTGTTTGAGCTCAAACCTTTGCCTGATAATCTTAAATATGCTTATCTTGATGAAAAGAAGATATATCCTGTTATTATTAGTGCTAACCTTTCAGCGCATGAAGAAGAAAGATTATTGAAAACTCTGAAGAAGCACCGTGCTGCTATTGGATATACTCTTGATGATCTTAAGGGCATTAGTCCCACTGTATGTCAACATAAAATAAATTTGGAAGCAGATGCCAAACCAGTTCGTGATCCTCAACGACGCCTGAATCCTAAAAATGAAAGAAGTGGTAAGAAAAGAAATATTAAAGCTTATGGAGGCATGTATAATATATCCCGTTGCTGATAGTGAGTGGGTAAGTCCTGTCCATTGTGTCCCTAAGAAGGGAGGTATTACTGTTGTTCCTAATGATAAAGATGAATTGATTCCACAAAGAATTATCACAGGTTATAGGATGGTAATTGATTTCCACAAATTAAATAAAGCTACTAAGAAAGATCATTACCCCTTACCTTTTATTGATCAAATGCTAGAAAGATTATGCAAACATACACACTATTGCTTTCTAGATGGTTATTCTGGTTTCTCTCAAATACCCGTGTCGGCTAGAGATCAATCAAAGACTACTTTTACATGCCCTTTTGGTACTTTTGCTTATAGACGTATGCCTTTTGGTTTATGTAATGCACCTGCTACCTTTCAAAGATGCATGATGGCTATATTCTCTGACTTTTGTGAAAAGATTTGTGAGGTTTTCATGGACGACTTTTCCGTCTATGGTTCCTCTTTTGATGATTGCTCGAGCAATCTTGGTCGAGTTTTGCAGAGATGTGAAGAAACTAATCTTGTCTTGAATTGGGAAAAGTGCCACTTTATGGTTAATGAAGGTATTGTCTTGGGGCACAAAGTTTCTGAAAGAGGTATTGAAGTTGATAAAGCCAATGTTGATGCTATTGAAAAGATGCCATGTCCCAAGGACATTAAAGGTATAAGAAGTTTCCTTGGTCACGCCGGATTTTATAGGAGGTTCATTAAGGACTTCTCAAAAATTTCTCAGCCTCTGACTAATTTATTGCAAAAAGATATACCATTTGTCTTTGATGATGATTGTGTAGAAGCATTTGAAATACTTAAGAAAGCATTAGTCACTGCACCTGTTGTTCAGCCACCTGATTGGAATTTACCCTTTGAAATTATGTGTGATGCTAGTGATTATGCTGTAGGTGCTGTTCTAGGGCAAAGAGTTGATAAGAAATTAAATGTTATTCATTATGCTTGTAAGACTCTAGACAATGCTCAAAGAAATTATGCTACTACTGAAAAAGAGCTTTTAGCACTTGTATTTGCTTGTGATAAGTTCAGATCTTATATTGTTGATTCTAAAGTAACTATTCAAACTGATCATGCTCCTATTAAATATCTGATGGAAAAGAAAGATGCTAAACCTAGACTTATTAGATGGGTTCTCTTGCTACAAGAATTTGATTTGCATATTGTTTATAGAAAGGGAGCTGAGAACCCCATTGCAGACAACCTGTCTAGGTTAGAAAATATTCTTGATGACCCACTATCTATTAATGATAGCTTTCTTGATGAACAATTAAATGTTATAAGTACTTCTCGTAGTACTCCATGGTATGCTGATTATGCTAATCATATTGTTGCTAAATTTATACCACCTAGCTTCACATACCAACAAAAGAAAAAGTTCTTCTATGATTTGAGACATTACTTTTGGGATGACCCACATATTTATAAAGGAGTAGATGGTGTTATTAGACGTTGTGTACCTGAGCATGAACAGGAACAGATCCTACGCAAGTGTCATTCCGAGTCTTATGGAGGACACCACGCTGGAGATAGAACTGCACATAAGGTATTGCAATCTGGTTTTTATTGGCCTACGCTCTTCAAGGATGCTCGTAAGTTTGTCTTGTCTTGTGATGAATGTCAAAGAATTGGTAATATTAGTAGATGTCAAGAAATGCCTATGAATTATTCTCTTGTTATTGAACCGTTTGATGTTTGGGGCTTTGATTACATGGGACCTTTTCCTGCCTCTAATGGATACACACATATTCTAGCTGCTGTTGATTATGTTACTAAGTGGGTAGAAGCTATTCCAACTAGTAGTGCTGATCATAACACTTCTATTAAAATGGTTAAGGAAGTTATTTTCCCGAGGTTTGGAGTCCCTAGATATTTAATGACTGATGGTGGTTCACACTTTATTCGTGGTGCTTTCCGTAAAATGCTTGCTAAATATGATGTTAATTATAGAATTGCATCTCCTTATCACCCACAGTCTAGTGGTCAAGTAGAGTTGAGCAATAGAGAGCTCAAATTAATTTCGCAAAAGACTGTTAATAGGTCTAGAAAGAATTGGTCCAAGAAACTTGATGATGCGTTATGGTCTTATAGAACTGCATACAAAAATCCTATGGGTATGTCTCCGTATAAAATGGTTTATGGAAAAGCATGTCACTTACCTCTCGAACTAGAACATAAGGCATATTGGGCTATTAAGGAGCTTAACTATGATTTTAAACTTGCCGGTGAGAAAAGGTTATTTGATATTAGCTCACTTGATGAATGGAGAACCCAAGCTTATGAAAATGCCAAGTTGTTTAAAGAAAAAGTTAAAAGATGGCATGACAAAAGGATACAAAAGCGTGAGTTTAATGTAGGTGATTATGTATTGCTATACAACTCTCGTTTAAGATTTTTTGCAGGAAAACTTCTCTCTAAATGGGAAGGCCCCTATGTTATCGAAGAGGTCTATTGTTCCTGTGCCGTAAAAATCAACAACTTCGAGGGCACAAATCTGAAGGTGGTAAACGGTCAAAGAATTAAACATTATATCTCAGGTAATCCCATAAATGTTGAAACCAATATTATTGAAACCGTAAACCCGGAGGAATACATAAGGGACACTTTACGGAACGTTTCAGACTCCGAAAAGGAAAAGGTATGTGGTACGGTAAGTAAACCGACTCCAAAACAATTTTTAAGGCAATATTTCTCCATTTTGGAATATTTAGAAAAATAGAAAAATAAGTAGCAGTCCGGGAAGGACACGAGGGACCCACAAGGGTGGTGGGCGCGGCCCCTACCTCGTGAGGACCTTGTGTGCTTTCCGGACTCTGTTTTCTTGCACATTACGTATTTTGGTCGGTAAAAATTCATTATATAACCTCCCAAGGTTTTGACTCCCGTATCACGCAAAAATCTCCTGTCTTTGTTTCGAGCTGTCCCGTTGTAGATTAAATCTACATGTCTTCCCAGGATTCGGAAGGAGAAAGCTATGTGGATGATTACTTAGCAAATCCAAAGGTCTATGGAGATGTGGATCATAATGGATGGACCATGGAGGAAGAAGAGGACTATGAACCCAAGGAGAAGGAGGAGACGAGCTCAGATGAAGATGAAGCACCATTACCTCAACCTGGGGACATGCACATGGAGTTCAAAAAGTCAAGTCTCCCTGATAGGGTAAAGAAACCCAAGTTCGAGTTTATCCCTTTTCGTCTCTTGCAGGAAAATAAGAAGGACCTATGCAAAAAGATATTAACCCTGGAGTGGGAGATTGATGATGTGAGGGATCAAAATGCCGTCCTCAAGCGCAAATTAAGGGAGAAGCCTAAGCCATCAACTAAGCCAACATCACCACCACCTTCTTCACCGACAAAGGAGATATAATCACATGGGTATGGGCACTCCCCTTGGCAACTGCCAAGCTTGGGGGAGGTGCCCCGGTATCGTATCACAATCACAACTCCTATCTTTACCGTTTTTCTTAGTTCGATCCTATTAGTAGTATCTTGATCTAGTAGAAAAAAAATTATGGCATGATCTAGTTTTGAGTTTTGCTTTATGATCTCTCTATGTAATCGAGTCCGTGAGCTATATATAATAAAGATTAGTGTTGAGTCAAGGGCTTCATTATTTTGCCATGATCTTGGGTGAATAAAAGAAAGAGAAAAAGAATAAAAAGAAACAAAAAGTTCATATTGATCTTATTGAGAGTAATGACTTCACATAGAAAGAGTATGATGATTAAAAGTTGTTGGGAGTTGGCAGACATAGCTTTGGTCATTGTTGCAATTAATAGGAAGTAATAAGGAATGAGAGGTTTTCACATATAGATATATTATCATTGACATCTTTTATGATTGGGAGCACTCATTAAAATATGACATGCTAAAGAGTTGATGTTGGACAAGGAAGACAACGTAATGAGTTATGTATTTCTTATATCTGAGATAAAGTATGTTGTCATGGATCCTCTAACTTGTTGAGCTTGCCTTTCCCCCTCATGCTAGCAAAATTCTCAGCACCAAGTAGAAATACTACGTGTGCTTCCAAATACCCTTAAACCAGTTTTTCCATGAGAGTCCACCATATCTACCTATGGATTGAGTAAGATCCTTCAAGTAAGTTGTCATCGGTGAAAAGCAATAAAAATTGCTCTAAATATGTATGATTAATTGGTGTGGGAGAAATAAGCTTTATACGATCTTGTGATGTGGAAGTAATAAAAGCGACAGACTACATAATAAAGGTTCATATCACAAGGGGCAATATAAAGTGATGTTCTTTCGCATTGAGATTTTATATATCCAACCATAAAAGCGCATGGCAACCTTTGCTTCCCTCTGCGAAGGGCCTATCCTTTATTATTATCTTCTACCTTATGCAAGAGTCATGGTGATCTTCACCTTTTCTTTTTCATTTTATCCTTTGGCAAGCTCAGCATGTTGGAAAGAACATGATATATATATATATCTAATTGGGTGTAGGGGAGCATGAACCATTATTGTTGACATTAACTTTGAGGTAAAAGGTTGTGGGGCAAAACTATAAGCCCCTATCTTTCTTTGTGTCCGATTAAAACTCCGTAACCACAAGTATCGCGTGAGTGTTGGCAATTATGGAGGACTAAATGATAGTTGAGTATGTGGACTTGTTTTTTGGCTCTGACATAGACTCTTTCCGGTGTTATGATAAATTGCAATTGCTTCAATGACTGAGATTATAGTTTGTCGTAGCCCAATAAGGTTTATGATTTATACTCTTGCATTGTGAATAGATCATCACTTGAACATAAGTAATCATATGACAAAATCTATATATGTTGTTGTTATGAGAATAATCATGATGCCTTCATGTCCGTATTTTATTTTTATCGATGCCTCTACCTCTAAACATGAGGACATGTTTATTGTTATCGGCTTTTCGCTTGAGGACAAGCAAGGTCTAAGCTTGGGGGAGTTGATACGTCCATTTTGCATCATGCTTTTATATCGATATTTATCGCATTATGGACTGTTATTTCACTTTATGTCACAATACTTATGGCTATTCTCTCTTATTTTACAAGGTTTACATAAGGAGGGAGAATGCCAGCAGCTGGAATTCTGGTCTGGAAAAGGAGCAAATATTAGAGACCTATTCTGCGCAACTCCAAAAGTCCTGAAACTCCACGGAACGTCTTAAAAGAAATAAAGAAAATCCACGCCAAAGATGAAGGCCAGGGGGCCCACACCCTGCTCACGAGGGTGGGGGCCGCCCCCCCTAGGGCGCACCCCCTACCTCGTGGGCCCCCTGGTGGCTCTCCGACGCCCATCTTCTCCTATATGAGGTCTTTCGATGAGAAAAGTTAGAGAGTAACTTTTCGGGACGAGACTCCGCCGCCACGAGGCGGAACCTTGGCGGATCCAATCTAGAGCTCCGGCAGAGCTGTTCTGCCGGGGAAACTTCCCTCCGGGAGGGGCAAATCATCACCATCGTCATCACCAATGCTCCTCTCATCGGGAGAGGGCAATCTCCATCAACATCTTCACCAGCACCATCTCATCTCCAAACCATAGTTCATCTCTTGTATCCAATTCTTGTCTCAAAGTCCGGGATTGGTGCTAGTAGGTTGCTAGTAGTGTTGATTACTCCTTGGAGTTGATGCTAGTTGGTTTAATTGGTGGAAGATCATATGTTCAGATCCTATATGCATATTATTACCCCTCTGATTATGAACATGAATATGCTTGGTGAGTAATTACGTTCGTTCCTGAGGACAAGGGAGAAGTCTTGCTATGAGTAGTCATGTGAATTTGGTATTCGTTTGATATTTTGATAAGATGTATGTTGTCAAGCCTCTAGTGGTGTTATGTGAACGTCGACTACATAACACTTCACCATTATTTGGGCCTAGAGGAAGGCATTGGTAAGTAATAAGTAGATGATGGGTTGCTAGAGTGACAAAAGCTTAAACCCTAGTTTATGCGTTGCTTCGTAAGGGGCTGATTTGGATCCACATGTTTCATGCTATGGTTAGGTTTACCTTAATACTTTTGTTGTAGTTGCGGATGCTTGCAATAGAGGTTAATCATAAGTGGGATGCTTGTTCAAGTAAGAACAGCACCCAAGCACCGGTCCACCCACATATCAAATTATCAAAGTATCGAACACGAATCATATGAACATGATGAAAACTAGCTTGACGATATTCCCATGTGTCCTCGGGAGCGCTTTTCCTATTATAAGAGTTTGTTCCGGCTTGTCCTTTGCTACAAAAGGATTGGGCCACCTTGCTGCACTTTATTTACTTTTGTTACTTGTTGCTCGTTACAACCTATCTTATCACAAAACTATCTATTACCACTTATTTCAGTACTTGCAGAGAATACCTTGCTGAAAACCGCTTATCATTTCCTTCCGCTCCTCGTTGGGTTCGACACTCTTACTTATCGAAAGGACTACGATAGATCCCCTATACTTGTGGGTCATCATCTATATAAGTCGGAGGGTTTTAGTCCATAGAACAACAAACAATCATACCATAGGCTAGCTTCTAGGGGTTAGCCTCCCTGATCTCGTAGTAGATCAACTCTTGTATTACTCATATCATCAATATCAATCAAGCAGGACGTAGGGTATTACCTCCATCAAGAGGGCCCAAACCTGGGTAAACATCGTGTCCCCTACCTCCTGTTACCATCCGCCTTAGACGCACAGTTCGGGACCCCCTACCCGAGATCCACCGGTTTTGACACCGATAGCCTACCTTAGAGGCAAGGCTATATACACTGGAGTACTTTTGATGTGTCCTGTCAACTCACAGAATGAGGAGAAGCTTGCTTGTATGCTGTCTCCCCCACCCACGGGCGCGGTGGCTCACAGGATGAGGTGAAGCTTGCTCCCACTCCCTCGCCCACGGTGCAGTGGCTCGCAGGACGAGGAGAAACTTTTACTAGTACTCCCTCTGTTTACTCCTCGTCCCTACCTTGGTTAGAGAGATTATCATATTTTTTGGAATATATGTCCTTTAGTAGATTTCAATATGAACTACTAGTACATATCGAAACACTGATGTATATAGACGTATTTTAGAGTGTAGATTCACTCATTTTGCTCCGTACGTAGTCCATATTGAAACGTACGTAATAGTACGCACTCTCCCTCGCCCCTCGACCCTCGCCACGTGGTGGACGCGCAGCAATTCATTCGGTCTCATATAGCCAGAACGATATATACTGCAGTACCATTATTACTTGACTTCCCGAAGAGGCGTAGAGCCAATCGCAAGGTTAATAGTTTGGAGATGCAAGGCGCAAGGTTTATAGGAGAATGAGTAGTAGGTGCCGCCTCATTTATAAATAAAGTTGTAGTGTGAGGTGGGCCATATAATCACTGAGCCTACGTGTTTTCACTGCTCTTGCACTCCTCTGCCGTAAGAATGGAGAAAATTGTAATCTAGTAGTACCTCCTTTCGCCAAAAGCGTGGGACATCCAGCAGTCCTACCACCTTAGTAATAATGACCAATGAGCCATCAAATCACATAGACCCAACAGTAAGTTGGACGGACGAAGCAACCATCACTCTTGAATCCGCTTCTCCCTTCAATGTAGGCGCCATTGATAGGTCGCGTCCGCTCTGCCCGGGCATGAATGCGGCACTGATTCTTTGGAGCGGCGCTGACCGTTTCGGGCGGGAAGCGCGCGCAGGCGATGGAGGGGCTTTGGGTGGGCTAGGCTGGTCAGGAGCGGGCGTGGCAGCTGTCCGCCTGTCCCTACGAGAGGATGCACCAACTCTCACGGCTAAAATCATACACTACACACCATCTCTCTATAGGAGTAGGTCGATTTGTTGCTCTCTCTAACCCACACATGTTGTTAAACACACACACGCACACGCACACACATGTTCATAGAATAGGAAAATCGTGCGAGTGCGAAGCCACAGGAAGTGAGATACAAATGGAGTACGCACAAGAAGAGAAGAGGTGACGAATATTCCATCAAACCTGGACTGAGGAGTAGTACTCCCTTTGTCTAGGTGTTGAGTCATCCTACGGAAGTCAGATATTCCCAAAATGTTTAGGCGTCGTCCATTAACTTCGCATCTCAATCCCCTCTTGGCCTCGTTGCTAGCGAGCGTTGTTACTTAGGGAGCGTTTGGATCCTTAGCAAGAAAAGCTTATAGCATAGCCGGGAAAGGTTAGGCATTTGGAATTGTTAAAATATGTTAGCTTTTGTGGGCCAGCTAGCTTGGGTGGGCTAGGAAAACCTTGCTAGCTCAGGAGAGCCAGATCAGCTCGCTTCCAACGGCAAACTTCACGTAGTAGTAACATACGCTCCTTACTCTGCCTTGTTATCTCCCCCGGAAACCCAATGCATGGAGCACAACTACGCGTTGATCAGTCAAGAAATCAAAGTCGGCTTGCATGCGAGTTAATATGTGGCCTTGCATGGTAGCTAAAACGACATCTCTTAGTTGTTTGGATTAATTGTTGCGTTTAGAGATAGAAAACAGAGATTTGATTGGAGGAATGACCGGTCAAGTTTCTCCTTCTCCTCCAATCTGCTTGCACCTTGGTCCCGCTGCATCTTCTAATGTGACTTATTACACCTAGACGGACGGAGTCGTACGAGATACAGTGGCACACTGACTTAGGTCGAATACAAGTGCCCAAAATTGTGTGCATGTTATAATAAGGATTCACTTAAAATAGTACATGAGTGAACAGAGGGATCAATTGGACAGTGTTCCCGAGCAGTAGCGAGATGTGTGAGGTAAGATACACCGCTGGCGCTTTTAATTTTAATTATTAATTTGTTTGTTTCACCCTCTGACTGGTGGGACCCAACATACTACGTGGAGAGAGGTAAGGTGACTAAGGCTGCATTATTTCTGCACCACTGTGGATAGTCTTACCACCAAAGCCACATGCCACGATTATGATTTAAATGCCAATGACTCCACACACACAAATAACACGGCATGCTTGTCACACGAATGCAGGAATGTATAAAAGGTTATTTTCCTCTCGTTGAACATAACGGGAGGGTTGTGTAGCTGGTTATCCTGTTCGCTCATCAAAATTGAGGTCTCAAGTTCGATAACTAAACTTGAGCATAATTCGTCCCAGGAGGATTCTTTGACTGGTCAAAATGGATGGATACAGAGCTATACGATCTCGTAGTGACCGTATAATCACCTCATCACGTATAAGCTGCAGCCTCAGTGCTTGTTTTCTAGGGTTTGCACTCTTCACACTCTTTCCAGTATATATATACATGTTGGAGCCTCAGCGCTTGTAGTTGCTCTCTTCACACTCTCTCACCCTCTCCAGATCTAAACAAGACTTTGTTGGCCTCTCTCTCTCCCCTCTGTGCTGGTCTGCTTGTAGTTGCTCTCTTCACATCTCTCTCACCCTCTCCAGATCTAAACAAGACTTTGTTGGCCTCTCTCTCCCCTCACTGCTGGTCAAAGAGTCGGTAGGATCCGTCCGCCGGGAAGGGAAGGAGGCTTAATGATGTCGCCGTCGGCGAGGGAGGGAATCCACTACCGGCGCAGTTGTTCACTATCACCCAGCGGCGACGCGGGAGGGCCTCTGACCCCTTCTTCTTCGCCGACGTACATAGTGTGGGTCGAACGGCCTCCGGTCGCCCACCGAACCACACCCCAAGAACCTTAAGGTATAATTTACTTATTCCACATGCATTGCTCTAACTGCATGTGGGCTTTTTCTGCTTCTGCACTCGAATCTAGGTGTTGGATCAAACAGCAAAGTAGTGGGGAAAGTTGTATACCATGAATCTAGGACGTGGTTCAAAGAGGAAAGGAATTGGGGAAAGTAGTGGGAAAAGTTGTATAGCATGAATCTAGGACATGGTTCAAAAAGGAAAGTTGTGGGGAAAGTTGTGTCGCATGAATCTAAGACGTGGTTCAAAGAGGACAGAAATGGGGGAAAGTAGTGGGGAAAGTTGTATAACATAAATCTAGGACATGGTTCACAGAGGAAAGGAACTGGGGGAAAGTACTAGTACAGACTGGCTATCCAACACCTACCTTGGTCGAAAAGGGAAAACAATGACAAACACAGGACGCACATCTGTAATGAACTGATCTTTTTTGGGGGGACAAGGCTGTAGAATTTGAGCAGGACTAGATTTGCTGTGCTCACATAGGGAAAGGTGTCTAAAGATAACAAAACTGGGACCAACACAAATATGCTCCTTGGTCATTTGTTCTTTGTTGCAACAGACTGTGCATCACCCCAGTACATCGGTAGATGCACATGGTGCTTGTGCGTCCACTGTCCCGTGCAACTCTTTATTTGTTGTTAATCTAAGGCCTTGTTTGGTTAAAAACTCCCTAGTCCCTACCTGCTTGGTTCCAGGGACTAAACATGGACTAGAGGTTATTAAATGACATGCTAAAACACCATGTTACACCTAGTAATGAACTAGTAGAGACAAGGTGCGATGCGTGGCAGGGGCAACTGTTGGAAAAAGTCCCAAAAAGACTCTCCCTCGGGGTCTTCTTTCTTTAGTCCCAAATGCACACTTTTAGTCCCTAAAAGTCCCTCCTCTTTGGTTTAGATGGGACTGACATGGAGTTTTTTTAGTCCCTCCACCAAAATGTCCCTGTAAACAAGCACCCTTTAATAATGCTGCTGGAAAATTGATGCAATGCAACAGTTAAAAGCAAATTACATGTTTAACGAATTTTATTGTTAATATAATCTCTCTGTTAATATTAATCAATGCCACCATTTGAGAAATGCTACTGTCTTACTTTCTTTCCCATTTAGATAAAGTAGATGCTTCTTTTGTTGGCTTCTGTGTCATCCATCGTTATTGACCACTAGTTGTTTCCTTTGCACCTCTGTGTAAATAGGGTTATCTACTTCACCTCGTTGCCATTGTGACCTTTTGTTCCACTGCACAAAGCACTTTTGTTTTAAGAGTGTTTTGTGCAGTTCAACCAAAGTGTCACACCAACAATGTTGCTTGATTGCTTGATCTTAGTGGAACTGCACAAGAGGAGATCTTACTTCCTATCCATGTTGGCAAATTTGTTCAGATCTTCTTCTTGTGAGTTGTTTGAATTCCGCGTCATGAGAGGTCAGTACTAGCCTTCTTTCGCATGATTCTGCAGTGTGCTTTCATATGTTGTGCTACTTGTATGGCAATGTTGATTGATTTTAGTGAACTACACAAATGGAGACAAGACTTCCAATCTGTGTGTGCACCGCAAGATCCCATTGAGGTAAGATAAGGATATTTCACAACCGTTGGCCTGTATTTTGCCGCTTTCATCAGAAAATTAATGTCATTGTTTAGTGCTATACTTGTGCAACCTAATTGACATGCCAAATCTTACATTGAAGGCGAAGCTTGTCTATTATTGAACCAAGTGATGAAGGGGAAGAACAAGCGGGAGAAAAATCAACTCCCGGTGCTGTAATGAAGCACTAGAACTGTGATGACACAAGTAATGATATAGTTTTGCATCTTAATTTATTGCTATGGCTGGAACGAGCAATTGTTTTGCCACTAATTTGATGCCACTCTTAATGTAATACGTAATTATCTCTACTTGTGCAAACAGGGATCTTCTTTGAAGATACCATATATTTTAGTGGAACTGCACAAGAAGATGTTGGAAACATTTATCTAACCGAGGAGTATATAGTAAGCATGGCCACCACACTAGATAGCAATAGATGGTTCAGGAGAAGTGCTTTATGTGTATGCTCTACACAATAAGCCTCCTGACAAAGGTTGGTACTCACCCACTGATTTCATCCATATGATTGAGCTTTGTCATCTCGATTGGTGTTGTGCTACTGTTTAGATACTGTCATCAAAAAGTGATATTGTCCTTGAGAAGTGCTTCATCTGTGCTATTTTAAATATTTCCTTTCCTTTTTTTCAAGCAAACAGGGATGCTAGCATTTTGTTATCCTCTTGTCTTTGCACAACAGGATCATCCTCCTCTGAAGAAGAATATGGAGTACGTGAAGTGACTAGTTCCAATTATGCCAGGATGAAGAAGCCCTATCTATCTTCTCATCAGAAGGAGCAGTTGAAGGATGGTTACATTACCCCCCACAAGACCAAACTAACTTCAGCTCAGAAGGACTGACAAATCCCCATTTTCTTGTTGTGATGCGCGAGTACAATGTTGTTCTAGGATTCTTTCCAGTGAGTTCCATTTTTCTAAAAGTGTGCTCTACATGGACCATGTAGGTGCCTGTTTAAACTATAAATTCATAGTACAATTTGCTTTATACTAATCACTTTTTCGTATTTGTGCAAACAGGGGTGCTCAGCTAGATTTCAATGGGAACTGCACAAAATGTTCATGAATACATCGAATCATTCATTTCCACCACAAGAAAGGAGGTGCTGATAATTTCAAGGCGTTGCAACATATTAGGGCGAAATCATACAAGCTACACGCGAATTTGGTTGATTTTGGTGGAACTGCACAAAAATAACAGCTGGTTTATTTAGCACGAGGTGCCATGTCAATGTCTGAACTGATGGCAAACCCTGCCCATTCCATAATCGTAGGCATTTGATATTTTGGAATGGGAAAACCTTGTCAAATTTTGCTCATTGATTTTAGCAAGAAGACATGCGTTTGATATTTTCGAATGGGATGCCCTTTGCTGTTGGCAGCGTTGATCCATTTTTTCTTTATTCTTTAGTTGTGAAGTAAATATTGGCTGTGACATGTGAATCGCTGAGATGCATAATCATCGATTGTTTTGAATGTTCTCTATGAATTGCCAGGCCTGTGTGTTTGATTGCAATGTACATGAACACTAAAAAGCTGCTCAAACTCTTTGTACTCCTTCTGTTCCTTTTTACTTTGCACATTGTGAAAGTGCATATTTTTTCTATAAGATTGGTCAAAGTAGAGATACTTTGACTACAGAAAAAACTTGTATGCAGACTAGAAAGGACCGGAGGGAGTACATGTGAAACTGCTGCAAACGAGGTGATCACCCTGGGAATAATGCTAGTACGTATTGTTTTGCATCTTCATCCAATGCCAGTGATACAAGAATTCGAACTAATCAAAATAAATTCGTTAATACACGGTCGGATTTCATATAAACATGCCATATTTCATTACATTTCATACATTGTTCAACTAAAAAGGGGTGCGCTGGAGGTATAATTAATTAACCGAAGCTACCACCTGTGTCCGGCTGAGCCGAACAGAAGCTTCAGTGACTTTATTGCAGGTGTAGTTGCATAACTGACATGTGGCCCAGATGCCTGTAGGGCCCACGTGTCAGTTAGCCAACTGCACCATCAGTTAAGTAGAAGCAGCGTCATTCTCCAACATAGCTCTCCGACTCCACGTCGCTGCCAATAAGCTAACTGGCCGTCAGTGGTCAACCCACCTAGCTTGTCATAGTGATTAGGGCAACTAGGAGCCCAATGATCAGGATCCCCACATGACGAACACATTTCTTCTTGTCATTCTTCTTCTTGAAGTTCATGTGTTGCATGACCTTGTTCTTCCCATCAAACTTTGCTTTACCAGCAAACTTGCCCTTGTTCTTGAACTTGTGGGGCTGGAAGTTCTTCTTATGTACCAGATTGGCACTAGATCCTCCCTCAATTCCTTGAGCACGTGTGTCCTTTGCTCTCTCACCTTTTCTTCCACATCAAGAGTGCCAATGAGATCCATGAAAGAGGAAGCTTAGTGATGATACCTCCGGCAACAAACTTGTCCGGTAGCATACAACTGAAGTGCTCAAGTTCCCTAGCAAATGACTGTATCTCATGAGCTTGCTCAACCACGAAGCGCTCTTCAATCATCGTGTAATCATAGAATTGCTCCCTGTTGTATAGCTAAGTGCCAGCAACCGGAGGGTAGCAGCGGTGTCCTTACTTGGACCCGAGCAGCGGCGACCTACCGTGTTCTACTCTTCCTCGTTTTTTGTGTGGCGTAGCCTCATTGGCAGTGGGGCGGGGCCTTGGTGGAGCCGACGATGTCCTCTGTCTCGTTTCCGGCGGGCCGCGCCTTGGCGGAGCGGGGGAAATCCTCCCCCTTGTTGCTGGCAGGGTGGGGCCTTGGCAGAGCCGGCGGGGTCCTCTGCCTCGTTGTTGGCGCCGCGGGGCCTCGACGGAGCAGGGCCTCGTCGAGGCCAGTGGAGCGGGAACTCGTCGGCACTGGCATTGTCCTCTGCCTCATTGTCGGTCTCTCCAAATAGCGCCTCGCCCGATTCATCTCCCTCTTTGTAGGCGATCGCAGCCTCCGCCACCCCGCATGCGGTACCACCAGTGCTCGAGGCGGCCCTTGCGGGCGGAACGTTACGAGTCGAGCAACGCCTCCTGCTCCGCTCGCTCCATGGCGATCTACTCATCCGCCTATAGGTGCTCCTGGAGGAGATGGTGGTTGTAGGCGCTGTCGGCCTGCGCCTCCCGAAACTGCTCCTCACGCTTCTGCCTCACCGTGTCCATATATTGGGCACGGGCATCGCCGATGGTCATGGTGCAATGCACCGGCGAGGATGGCACAGAGGAGGGGGTTGGCGCCGGATCATCGACTACCATGTTCTCCATTGGGATGTCGTCATCCTCCGGCTACCTGCCAGTCAGCCAGTCGGCAGCAATGGATGCCATCTCCTTGTGGTCCGTCGTCCGCCCGTCCCAAAGAGTGTTGTAGCACGAGGAAGCCATGGTGGGCAGTAGTGGTGTGGACAGGAGAATAGGAACGGATGCGGATGACTGTGGCTATGGCCGACGCAGTAGTTTATATAGCAATGGTGGGCGGCGGAGGGACGGACGTGTGGCGCCGGAGTAGCCGCCTCGGCAACTGCATATATCATTAATGTGGGCGGTAGAAGGACGGATGGACGACACTTGTGTCGTTTGAAGGCGGAGCAATCGCATGCACCGGGAAGCAGCGCGGGCGGCGCTGACCGTTTTCGACGGAAAGCAGGCGCGGGCGAGGGAGGCGGTCTGGGTGGGCCAGGGCAGTCAGAGTCGTGCTTGGCAGATGGTCAGTCCAGCAGCCGGACATGCTGGATCGCCAGCTACCTCGCCAAGCTGAGCGACAACAATCAGACGATGGAAGTAGCTCCCGACCAGGAGCCGGCGCCACTGTCCAAGCCGGTTCATGCCGTGTTCACCATAGAGCAGGTGCGGTCGCACTTCGACGCCCTAATGGCGGAAGAGCTACCAGCGCAGGAGGACCTGTGCTGCAACCTCCGTGTCCTCAACGAGCACCGGTGAACAAGCGAACGACAATGCCGCCACGGACATGTGGCCCTATGATCCTAGCTTCCCGAATGAGCACTGGGCGCTGTATCAGACCATCCGTAGGGCCCGCGAGGCCCACTCCGTCGTCCTTCGAGTTGTTGCGCTCGTCGTGGCGCCGCCGTCTCGCGTTGTCAACATGGTCAACGGACATAAGGATGAGGAGATGACTTTACTTCGAGAGGATGATGGTGGGGACCCACCAGGGCCATAGCCGCACGTACGCAAGGGCCTTCTTATTAGTATATAAAACTATAATTTTTTTTGCTTCCTCTTGGTTTCCTGACATCATGGTCCCACACCATTGTCAACCTATGTAGTCAATAAACGAGAGAATTGCACAAGAGGCGGCCGACAGCTGGGACGAAGCAGCTCGAGCAGTATTTGTGTTTTTGAGGTGTGAGCACTGCAGAGTTTTTCTTGAGCGATGTTTAGCCTAGATATTAATTTTTCTCCTCTGAACAACAACGAAAACATCGCTGCAGCTATTAACTGGGCGGGTTGTGGCCCGTCTAGCCCACACCAGATATCCAGCCCAGATCATAATTTTTGCCAAGCTGAAAACGGCTAGCCCAGCTATACTTTTTTTAGGAATACCCACGCAAGGTCAAGTTGTTATTCTCCGCCCCGCTGGGCTGCAAATCTTTCCTAGGAGGGATGCATTAGGCTTAACAAGAAAATGGGCTTTAACAAATAATAAATGGGATGTAATTATAAAAACTGGGCAGCAACTATAAAAAATGCACCAAACACATAATTACTTTATAAAATATTATTTTTGGATATTGAAAATTTTAATTTCATTAATTGTTGCAAGCGCAATGTTTTTGTTGTATTTTTACGTAATATATATTTATATTGAAATTGTATTTAATCTGACTAGAAATTTCGGGATAAAAATATTTGGGATCCCATCAAAATGTGGGAAATTTTATTGAATTCTGTTTTGAATGGTTGGTTGAAATGGGCTGTACTTTTAACAAACTCTAAATGGGTTGTAGTAAATTCCATTAGAATTCAAAAATTGGTTGTACATTCTTACAAATCTCAAATGGGATATAAGTTCTCTGCCACACACTTGTGGCCTTACTAAGTTGACGCGTCCCCTAAAAAAAGAGAGTTGACGTGTATGCAAGGCTTTGTCAACTTATAGTCAACACACGGTTCTAGCAGCAGTGGCCGTTGGATGTCCATCCAATGGATGCCGTGCTTCTTCTTCAATCTCAGATATTCTAGCTTCACCCACCCAAAAAATGATTCCTCCCCGGGACATCTGGGGCGCACCGTTTCGGAAGCTGGCCTATGGGCCTACTAAGTTGAGCGTACCAAGGGCTTTGTCAACTTAGTCAATATAAACGATTCTAGCTGCAGTGACGATAAAATGTCCATCCAACGGCCGTCGTGCTTCTGCAACCTCTGGTCTTCTTGCTCCAGCCGCCCAAAGCACACCGGTCGTGTCGCCTGCTCCTGCCTCCCGTGGCCGGCTATGCTGCCGTGCAGGCCTCACCGCCCCCTACTACTCCCACCGCTGGCCAGGGCATCCCCCCACTCACCCACACCCCCTGTTATTCTGCGGCGACGGCAGCCTCACACCGCAGCCCAACCAGTGAACCCTCGTACTCCTCTCCGTGTGGGCATCCACTGCCGTGTCTTCCTCGGCTCTGTGTCGTCCCCTTCCTAGGCCTCACCGTTGTCCACCGCCCTGGTTCTCTCGGCGCGGTGTGGTCAACATGGTCAAGGAACGACTTCCATCCGAAGAGTACTGTACGTGGAGAGGCTGATAGCTGGGTCCACGACACCCGCAAGGAAGTGCCTCCTTACTATGCGGAAAATAATGATTCCTCCACCTGATAGCAGGGACCCACCGGACGGGCCACCGTATTTGGCGAAAAATGTTTCCCCCCTGACTGCTGGGACCCACAGGAGGGGCCAACGTATTTCATGAAAAAAATGTTCCCCCCGTTGTCAGCTCGGACCCACCGAAGGTGCCTCCTTATTACGCACAAAAAAAATGAATACTCCCCTTGCTAGTTGGGACCCACCTTGGTGGGAGGATGACTTGTGGGCCTACTAAGTTGATGGGGATGGAGTGCTTTGTCAACTTAGTCAACATGAATGATTCTACCTCCAGTGACCGTACGATGTCCATCCAACGGTCGTAGTGCTTCTTCAACCTCTGGTCTTTTTGCTCCAGCCGCCCAAAGCACCGCCGGTCGTGCTGCATGCTCCTGCCTCCCATGGCCGGCTATGCTGCCACAGAGGCCTCACCGCCCCCTACTATTCCCACCGCTGGCCAGGCCCTGCGGCAATGGCAGCCTCACACCACAGCTGAACCAGTGAACCCTCGTACTTCTCTCCGCGCGGGCTTCCACTGCCGCGCCTTCCCCGGCTCTGCGTCATCCCCTTCATAAGCCTCGCCGTCGTCCACCGCCCTGGTGCTCTCGGTGCGGCGTGGTCAACGTGGTCAAGGAACAACTTCCGTCAGAAGAGTACTATATGTGGAGCGGCTGACAGCTGGGTCCACAGCGGCCGCAAGGAAGTGCCTCCTTATTACACGCAAAATAATTATTCCTCCACCTGACAGCAAGGACTCACTGGATGGGCAACTGTATTTCGCAAAAAAAAAATCCCCTGACTGCTGGGACCTACCAGCTACATCTTCGCACGCAAGGAAGTGCATCCGGGCAAAAAAACGATTCACCCCCCTGACTGCTCGGACCCACGAGCTACATCTTCGCACGCAAGGAAGTGCCTGCCAGTCGAGACCCACCTGTTCGAAGTGTATGTAGCATTGTCATTCTGGTCGATGTAGAGGCGCGCACATGTCGTAGTAGAGGCGCACACGTAGCATGTACACGTATGTACAACGGCCAGTGTGCAAGAAAGAAAATACGGCCACATACATACATACGGGCAGGGTCTCGAACGCCTACTCGCGCATACGTACGGCCAGGGCTCGTGTACATGGCTAGGTCGGAACGGAGAAATTGCGTCGTCGTCGTGTTCATGGGGAGCCAACCGACTGGGTTGGAACGGAATGCGTCACCGTGTTCATCGGGAGGGCTTGGACGGAACAACCGATGAAACAAGGCCTGGTGTACCGCAGAACGGATGAAACGGCCTTGTGTTCGATCGGCCACGGTCGAAATGGGATCCTATTCATCGGGAGGGGTCTGGCGTATCACAAAATGGAGGAAACGGATCTCCTACGGTCGAAACGGGGGTCTTGTTCATCGGGAGGGGTGTGGCATACCGCAAAACAGAGGAAACAGACTTATGTTGGAGCGCTACGGTCGAAACGGGGGTCCTATTCATCGGGAGGGTTGTGGCGTACCAGAAAACGGGACTCCACGGGATACTGTTCATCTCCACCATTGACCCCCTCCAGCCTCCACGGGCTACAGTTCATCCACCGTCGACCTCCTCCAGCCTCCACCTGCGACTATTCATCCACGGGCTCCTGTTCATCCAGCCTCCACCGCGCGTTACTCCACTGGCTACTATTCAACCACCCCTCTCCACGGGCACTTGTTCAACCACCCCTCCACGGGCTACTATTCATCTAGCCCTCCACCGTCTACTGTTCATCCAGCCCTCCACGGGGTGGTCCTATTCATCCTGCCCTCCACGGGGTCCTGTTCATCCAGCCCCAACCGGCTCGATCGATCGGGGTCCTGTTCATCCAGAGGCAACACCACGGGGTCCTGTTCATCCACCCCACCGGGAACTGTTCATCCAAAACCCCCAGCAATGCTCATTGTTCATCCAGAGGCAGCATCGACTGGCTTCAGTTAGCAGCAGTAGCGAAGGAATCGCTCGATTGGGTTTAGTTAACAACCATCGATCGATCGCTTGGGTTCAGTAACACGTACCTTGCAGTGCAATCGCTCGGGTTCAGTTAGAACCCAACGCCTCGCACCCACATGCGTGCGTGTACGAGAGAAACGCGCATCGCTCGGCCCCGACCACCCACTGTAACCGGGAACACCCCGATATTTTCCTCGCCCTCGCTTGTACCATGGTTTTTTCTGTCATGGACGGCCCAAAGAATGTCATGCAGCTGCGTCCCCGGCCGGCCCAGGACGAAAAGCCCATTTTCTGTCATGATTTTTTTTCATAGAAGTAGGACCCCACCACATCTATGATAATACCAGGTTTTGTCACAATTATCGTCATAGAAGTGTCATAAGTATGACAAGAAAAAAAATTCATTCGGCCCAAAATATCACGGATGTGTCTTTTTTGTAGTGTATGGTTGTTGTCTTTGGCAAATATCATTGCGTTGTGATCATGGAATCTGACAATTCCAAAGTCTTCGACGGCTAGGAGAGTTGTATATTGTTGATTTCTCTGCAGGACCATAGCATGCCACATGTCTACTTGCAAAAGCTTCAGAAGGCTGGTTATGGAATCGACGACTAGGTCATGCAGGCATGAGGAACTTACACACACTCGTGAAGAAGAAGCACGTCATTGGCATCGAGGGTGTAAAATTCCTCAAGGACCATCTATGTGGAGCTTGAGAAGCTGGAAAGACGACCAAATCCAAGCATCCCTCGAAGACTATCAAGACTTCCACTCATCCATTTGAATTGCTTCACATGGATCTCTTCGGCCCTACTCATTATGCCACATTCACAAATGTTGCATCTTTATATGGCTTTGTTATTGTTGATGACTATTCTTGTTACACATGGGTGCACATGATCACTCACAAAATTGAAGTGCAGGAAGTATTCAAACGATTTTCCTCGAGGGCTTCGACAAACTTCGATGTGAAGATCATGCACATTAGGAGTGACAATGGGACCGAGTTCAAGAATACTGGTCTTGATGACTACCTTGATGAACTTGGTATTACTCACTAGTTATCTGCCCCCTATACTCCTCAACAGAATGGCGTCGTGGAGCGCAAGAACAACACTTTTGTTGAGATGGCTCACACTATGCTTGATGAATACAAGACACCTCCTCGCTTCTAGCCTGAGGCAATTGATAATGTGTGCCACATCATCAACAGGGTGTATCTTCACAAATTCTTCAAAAAGACCTCATATGAACTCCTCACTGACAAGAAACCCAATGTGAGTTATTTCAAAGTCTTCGGTGCTAAATGTTGGATTAGAGATCCTTATCACAATTCTAAGTTTGCACCGAAAGCACATGAAGGTTTTTTGCTTGGTTACGGAAAGGACTCGCACAACTACAGAGTCTTCAACACCTTTCACCACAAGGTTGTTCAAACTGTAGATGTGCGGTTCAATGAACTAACGTCTCGCAAAGAGAGCACCTACCTCATGTGCTAGATGAAGTGTCACCAGAGGAATCTATCAAGTTCAAGGATACTAAGGATGTCATAACCAGTGAAGAATCTACTGAAGAAGTCATTCCAGAACATGAAGAAAATCATGCTGGTGCTCCTAAGAAAAATGGCTCTGAAGAAAATGCTAAGCCCAATCAACATTGTCAACCTGCTCATCCTCGCGTTGCAAATGAAGTGCAGATCGAGAAAATCATCAAAGACATCAATGCACCAGGTCCTCTCACATGCTCAGGGGCTTCACATTTGTCTAACTTTTGTGGGCACTTTGCTTTTGTCTCTATCAAAGAGCCCACCCAAGTTGATGAGGCATTTCTGGAGCCTGAGTGGATTCAAGCAATGCAAGAGGAATTACATCAATTCGAGCTCAACAATGTCTGGGAACTTGTCAAGCGTCCAGACCCTTGGAAGCACAATATCATCGGTACCAAATGGATCTACCGCAACAAGTGAGGGAGTCCTGGATTAGGGGGTCCTCGGGTGTCCGGGTTATTTGATATGGGCCGGACTAATGGGCCGTGAAGATACAAGCAGAAGACTTTCCCCCGTATCCGGGTAGGACTCCCCTATGCGTGGACGGCAAGATTGGTGTCCGAATATGTTATTTCCTTCCCCCACAAAACGACTTTGTACAACACTAGGACCCTCTAGTGTGTATATAAACAGGAGGGTTTAGTCCATAGAGGCCATCAGAATTCCCATAGGCTAGACAACTAGGGTTTAACCATTACGATCTCAAGGTAGATCGACTCTTGTAACCCCTATAATCATCAAATACAATCAAGTAGTACGTAGGGTTTTACCTCCATTAAGAGGGCCCGAACCTGGGTAAACATTGTGTCGCACTTGTCCCTTGTTACCCTTGATCCTCATACGCATAGTTCAGGACCCCCTACCCGAGATCGGCCGGTTTGACATCGACATTGGTGATGATGCTTGTCATTGAGAGTTCCACTGAGTCGTCAACAGAAGGATCGATGGCTCAGCTTGTCATCGATGATGATTCTGTTTCCTGGGAGACTTTTCTCCCTCGTCGACTTTTTGTGATTGGCGGCTTTGCTCTGCGTGCCAATTCAGCTGGTCACCTTGAGCAAATTAACAGGTACGCCCCCGGTCACTAGATCAAGTTTGGAAGCTTGAATTACATCGCTGATATCCAGGAGATTTGATCTTCGAAGGGTTCTCGGCCTCGGCCGCCGCTCCTCATCTACAAGAAGGAAGCTCGTCGGATCCACCATCAGACTCCGTTCAGGGATCAACTCTCGTGCCTGCCCTGGCCTTAGATCTAGAGCGGACCACTCTATCTGAAGAAGGGAGGATAAGCCCCGCCGGACTCTCCTATTACGGAGCTCCCTGCCGGAGACCCAGAGGTGACCATGTTGTCAGCAGGCCTGGAGTCAAATAGGACTCTCCCTGTCATCAGGAAGCCGGACTCATCTGTAGATGCTAACTCCGAACTCTCGAGGTTTACGTCCACTAAGCACAGGCAAGTGGTATTTACCAGGCCTAGCTCCGTAGTTCCTCAGCCACCCGTCCAGCTTTCGGTCCTAAACGAGGCTCTGGACTTAATGCGATCTCTCGCCGTCACGGAAGTGTCACTTCAGAACTACGCCCAGCCTGAACTAGGGGCTGAGAGCAGGGAATTTTGTAGCCCACCCACCACCCACTTAATAGCCACTGTCAAGGACCTAACCGACATGCTAGATTACGCCTCCAAAGACATTGACAGTACGGACGATGATGTCGGAGCCAAACCAAGCCAAAACCCGCCTATCAGTGGGTGCTGGACGGCCACGTCTACTTATGACGTGTACATGGTGGATACGCCCGAGAAGAAGGATGACGACGGCACTCAAGATCCGATTGAGGACAAACCCGTCGAGGCACCACCAAAGCGCCCATGTCAGCGGCGCCGCTCACGATCGCGTCGGGTGAAGGAAACCAATACCAGCACTAGGGACAATGACACTTCGGAAAAGGCTGAAGACGTCGACCAACCTGTTGAGCTTGCGTTTGAGTAGGATGAAAGGGAATAAGGCCAATACAGCCCCGAACACGCCAATCACGAGGATTCGGAAGATAGTAATTACTTACCTGCCTCCAAAGAGGATGTCAGCCTCGGCAACGAAGATTTCATCATGCCAAATGAACCCCTCGAACAAGAATGCTTCAAGCGACATCTCATCACCATGGCGAGGAGCCTGAAAAAGAAACATTAACAACTTCAAGCCTAAAAGGACACCCTTAATGATAGATGGACCCAGGTCCTGGCTACTGAAGAATATGGCCTCGAGCGCCCAGCAAAAAGCTACCCAAGTCGCAAGCTACTACCACAATTCGACGACGAGGCCCTTGAGCCAACACCGTCAAGATATAATCATGCTGATGAACCGGACCGACCACCATGTGGACGGGACAAAGCGGCCAATTATGCCGAAAACCAGCCCGCGCCACCTCACCATAGAGGCAAAGAGGCAGTGGAACTGGGCTACACGTACGACTTATGTTAGTACCTGGACAATAGAGCCGTCCAGACCAGATCAATATACAGATCCAGGGGACGTGCTCCAACACGAGATGATGGCCATCAAGCCTGGCGCGACAAGCATAACCAAGTTCGGGCCGAGAACCGAACACGAATGTCATCCGAACTCCGTCGCGATGTTGCCCGATCTAGAGGCGCCACACACCCCTTGTGCTTCACCGATGAGGTAATGCAGCACCAGTTTCCAGAAGGGTTTAAACCCGTAAACATCGAGGCATACAGTGGAACGACAGATCTCGCCGTATGGATTGAAGATTTTTTCTCCACATTCACATGGCTCGCGGTGATGATCTCCACGCCATCAAATACCTTCCCCTAAAGCTAAAAGGACAAGCATGGCACTGGTTGAATAGCCTCCCAGAGAACTCCATAGGAAGCTGGAAGGACTTGGAGGATGCTTTTCGAGACAACTTCCAAGGCACTTATGTCCGGCCACCGGACGCTGACAACCTTAGTCACATAGTCCAGTAACCCGGAGAGTCAGCCCACAAACTCTGGACTCTGTTCTTAATTAGAAAGAACCAAATTGTTGACTATCCGGACGCTGAAGCCCTAGCATCCTTTAAACATAGCATCCGTGACGAATGGCTCGCCCGACACTTCGGTCAGGAGAAGCCAAAAACTATGGCATTTCTTACTGCACTTATGAACTGCTTCTGTGCGGGTGAAGATAGTTGGTTGGCTCGTAGAAGCAACAGCACCAGTGACCCCGACACCTTTGAAGCCAGGGATGGCAATGGAAGGCCACGACATAACAAAAATAAGCGTCGGAACAACAACGAAGAAACTGAGGATACTAGATAGGAAATAGAGACGGTCCAAACCCGGTCAGTGGAAGAAGCCATTCAAAGGAAATAGAGACGGTCCATCCAACTTGGACAAAATACTAGATAGGCCTTGCCAGATTCACTACTGGAATCGGGATCGTTGCCGTCAGCCTGTTCTTTGCCGCCCGCTGGCTGACGATAAAGAAGGTGTTTGCCATACGCATACAGAAGGTTGATGGCAAACAACAAGTGGATAGCAAAGAGCTTGTTTGCCATCAGCTAGCTCTTTGTTGTCCGCTAGCAGATGGCATAGAAGCTTTGCCGTCTGCAAGCGGACAACAAAGGGGGAGGGTGGCCCACTGGCTGTCAACCCCTAACGGCGCCCCTGTTTGCCGTCCGCTAGCAGACGGCAAAGTTTTGTATGTCATCCGCTAGCTAACGGCAAAGAGCTTCCGGATGGCAAATCTTGAAAATTGACTTAACAGCTGTGCCCCGCCACCGCCCTCTCTCTTCGTCTCTCTACTTTTTCTCCCCCCCCCATGCCACCCC
>NC_057800.1:614106696-614206696 GCF_018294505.1 Triticum aestivum
AGAAAGGGGGAAGAAGAAGAAGAAGAAAGAGGAATAAGAAGAAGAAGAAGAAGAAGAAGAAGAAGAGGAGAAGAAGAAGAAAAAGAGGAGGGGTTTTTCTAGGTTAGTTAGATTTTTTTGGTTAGTTAGGTTAGGTTCTAGGTTGGTTTCTAGGTTAGTTAGGTTAATTAGTGTGAGGGATTTTTTAGGTGTTGTTTTCACCCACCAATTTTTTTATTATGTTTATGTTGTACTAAGTTCGTTTACTCTTTGTCATTGCAGGTGTTGATAGATGGTTGGCGCGGGTCGAGAGCGCTTTGAGCCTCCTCCTTCCTTGGCGCGTGCTAGGAGGGGTGGCTACATTCCACCCCATCAGCTTCTTAGAGCGCTCATAGACAGCATGGCGACATCGGCGGGCCCTTCTTCTTTGGCCGGGAGAGGTCGGGGGAAGACGAAGAGGGGATCTAGAGGTGGACGTGGCAGCGGGAGAGGTGGGAAGGCTGCTGTGCCTTCCTCGCCGCCACCCGAAGCTAATTCTCCGGACCACCGGAGTTCTCCATCTCAGGTGGAGCTGTCAGACTTGGACCCTCCTGGACTCCGGTCCATGAGCCTCGGGCTGACGAGCATCGTGTCGCCGAGCCTTCGTCCCAGGAGACTCGGGCCCCAGAGTCTTCGTCCCACGAGACTCCGGTCCAAGAGTCTCCGTCCCAGGTGACTCTGGAGACTAGTGGCCTTGCTGATGGCGAGGAGACCTGGTCTGACGATAGTTTTAGCGATGGCAAGCTGGTTGAGCAGGGCATGAAGGTGTACCAGCATGGTGGTACGAAGCTCCCGGCCATGCCAGTGACCCGCGATCAGAGGTGGTTGATTCAGCCTAACAGGGAGAAGTAAGTGCATTTACTCTGTTTTAACCTTTGTCCTTCATGTTTCCTCAAATTAATATCTAATGTGTTGGCCTTGTCATACTGCAGGGGTTGGATACACCCCGATGGTGTCCGCGGGCCCAACCAGGTCCTTGGTACTCTAGTCCGGCACCACTTCCCGGGGTGGGTCACGTTGCCCGGTGAGGGTCAGGCTCCACAGCTAGCAATGAGCTGGGAGTTGTACGTGGCTGCCCCGGCCATCACTACAAAAAAAAGACACATCCATGACATTTTCAGCCGAATGATTTTTTTTCTGTCATCCATATGACACTTCTATGACGATAATTGTGACAAAACCCGGTATCATCATAGATGTGGTGGGCTCCTACTTCTATGACAAAAAATCATGACAGAAAATGGGCTTTTCGTCCTGGGCGGGCCGGAGACGCAGCTACATGACATTCTTTGGGCCGTCCATGACGGAAAAAACCGTGGTAGAAGCAAGGGGGAGGAAAATTTCGGGGAGTTCCTGGTTATGGTGGGAGGTCGGGGGCCGAGCGATGCGCGTGTCTCTCATACACGTACGCGTGTGTGTGCGAGGCATTGGCTCTACCTGAACCCGAGCGAGGCGTTGGGCTCTAACTGAACCCGAGCGATTGCACTGCAGGCTAGCTACGCGTTTCTGAACCCGAGCGATCGATCGATGGCTGTTAACTAAACCCGATCGAGCGATTCCTTCGCTACTGCTGCTAACTGAAGCCCATCGATGCTGCCTCTGGATGAACAGTGAGCGTTGCGGGGGGGGGTTGGATGAACAGTTCCCGGTGGGGGTGGATGAAGAGGACCCCGTGGTGTTGCCTCTGGATGAACAGGACCCCGATTGATCGAGCCGGTTGGGGCTGGATGAACAGGACCCCGTGGAGGGCTGGATGAACAGGACCACCCCGTGGAGGGCTGGATGAACAGTAGACGGTGGAGGGCAGGATGAACAGTAGCCCCGTGGAGGGGTGGTTGAACAGGAGCCCATGGAGAGGGGTGGTTGAACAGTAGCCGGTGGAGTAGCGCACGGTGGAGGCTGGATGAACAGGAGCCCGTGGATGAACAGTCAAATGTGGAGGCTGGAGGAGGTCGAAGGTGGATGAACAGTAGCTCGTGGAGGCTGGAGGGGGTCGACGGTGGAGATGAACAGTATCTCGTGGAGTCCCGTTTTGCGGTACGCCAGACCCCTCCCGATGAACAGGACCCCTGTTTTGACAGCGCTCCAACACAAGTCCGTTTCGTCCGTTTTGCGGTACGCCACACCCCTCCCAATCAACAGGACCCCCGTTTCGACTGTAGGAGATCTGTTTCCTCCGTTTTGCAGTACGCCAGACCCCTCCCGATGAATAGGATCCCGTTTCGAACGTGGTCGGTCGAACACAAGGCCGTTTCCTCTGTTCTGCGGTTCGCCAGGCCTCGTTTCCATCACCTGTTCTGTCCAAGCCCTCCCGATGAACACGACACATTATGTTGCCTCCCCATGAACACGACGCATTCCGTTGCCTCCCCATGAACATGAAGACGACACTGTTTCTCCGTTCCGACCCAACCATGTACACGAGCCCTGGCCGTACGTATGCGCGAGTAGGCGTTCGAGACCCCGCCCGTATGTACACATACGTGGCCGTATTTTCTCTCTTGCACCCTGGCCGCTGTACGTACGTGTACATGCTACGTGCGCGCCTCTACTACGACATGTGCGCGCCTCTACATCAACCAATATATATGTACGTACACGTTCACGACCAGAATGACAACGCTACGTACGCTTTGACCAGGTGGGTCCCGACTGTCACACACTTCCTTCCATGCGAAGATGTAGCTGGTGGGTCCCAGCAGTCAGGGGGCGAATTGTTTTGTTTTTTTTCTTTGCCCGGACGCACTTCCTTGCATGCGAAGGTGTAGCTGGTGGGTCCTAGCAGTCAGGGGGGAAACGTTTTTTTCGCGAAATACGGTGGCTCGTCTGGTGGGTCCCTGCTGTCAGGTGGAGGAATAATTATTTTGCACGTAATAAGGAGGAACTTCCTTGCTGCGGCCGTGGACCCAGCTGTCAACCTCTCCACATACAGTCCACGTCCGATGGAAGTCGTTCCTTGACCACATTGACCACGCCGCGCCGACAGCACCAGGGCGGTGGACGACGGCGAGGCCTAGGAAGGGGACGACAGGGAGCCGGGGAAGACGCGACAGTGGAATCCCATGTGGAGAGGAGTACGAGGGTTCACTGGTTCGGCTGTGATGTGAGGCTTCCGTCGCCGTAGGGCCTGGCCAGCGGTGGGAATAGTAGGGGCGGTGAGGCCTCCGCAGCAGCACAGTCGGCCACGGGAGGCAGGAGCATGCGGCACGACCGGCGCTGCTTTGGGCGGCTGGAGCAAGAAGACCAGAGGTTGAAGAAGCACTACGACCGTTGGATGGACATCGTACGGTCACTGGAGCTAGAATCGTTCATATTGACTAAATTTGACAAAGGCCCCCGTCCCAGTCAACTTAGTAGGCCCACAAGTCAGCCTCCCACCATGGTGGGTCCCAGCTAGCAGGGGAGTATTCATTTTTTTGTGCGTAATAAGGAGGCACTTCCGGTGGGTCCGAGCTGACAGCGGGGGGAATTTTTTTTCGCGAAATACGCTGGCCCGTCCGATGGGTCCGAGCAGTCAGGGGGGAAACGTTTTTTCGCAGAATAAGGTGGCGCGTACGGTGGGTCCCTGCTGTAAGGTGGAGGAATAATTATTTTGCGCGTAATAAGGAGGCACTTCCTTGCGGCCGCCTGGACCCAGCTGTCAGCCTCTCCACGTACAGTACTCTTCCGATGGAAGTCGGTCGTTGACCATGTTGACCACGCCACGTCGAGAGCACCAGGATGGTGGTCTGGATGACGGCGAGGCCTAGGAAGGGGACGACGCGGAGCCGGGGAAGATGCAGCAGTGGAAGCCTGCACGGAGAGGAGTACGAGGGTTCACTAGTTCGGTTGCGGTGTGACGCTGTCGTCGCCGCAGAATAACAGGGGGTGTGGGTGAGTGGAGGGATGGCCTGGCCAGCGCTGGGAGTAGTATGGGGGCGGTGAGGCCTCCGCGGCATCACAGCCGGCCACGGGAGGCAGGAGCAGGGGGCACGATTGGCGCTGCTTTGGGCGGCTGGACCAAGAAGAGCAGAGGTTGAAGAAGCACTACGGCTGTTGGATGGACATCGTACGGTCACTGAAGCTAGAAACGGTTATTATTGACTAAGTTGACAAAGCCCTTGGTACGCTCCAACTTAGTAGGCCCACAGGCCAGCCTCCGAAACGGTGTGCCCCAGATGTCAGGGAGAGGAATCATTTTTTGGGCGGCCGAAGCTAAGAATATCCGAGATTGAAGAAGAATCACGACATCCGTTGGATAGACATCCAACGGCCACTGCTGCTAGAACCGTGTGTTGACTATAATAAGTTGGAAAAGCCTTGCATATGCGTTAACTTATTTGTTTAGGGGACGCGTCACTTAGTAGGCCCACAAGTGTGTAGCAGAGAACTTATAGCCCATTTGCGTTTTGTAAGAATGTACAACCCATTTTGGAATTCTAATGGAATTTACAACAACCCATTTACAGTTCGTCAAAAGTATAGCCCATTTTCTAGCTAGGACAATGATTAATAATTTCAACCAACCGTTGAAGACAGAATTCAATAAAATTTCCCACATTTTGATGGGCTCCGAAATATTTTTATCCCGAAATTTCTAGTCAGATTAAATATAAATTTGTATTACGTAAAAATCCAACGAAACATTGCGCACGCAACAATGAAAATTTAAGATTTTCAAAATCCATAAATAATATTTTATAAACTAATTTCGTGTTTGGTGCATTTTTTTAATAGTTATTGTCCAGTTTTTATAATTACATCCCATTTATTAGTTTTCAAAGCCCATTTTCCTATTAAGCCTAATGCATCCCTCCTAGTAAAGATTTGCAGCCCAGCGGGGCGGAGAATAATATGTTGACCTTGCCTAGGTATTCGTCAAAAAGACTTATAGCTGGGCTAGCCATTTTCATCTTGAAAAAATTAGTATCTGGGCTGGATATCTGCCCTGGGCTAGACGGGCCACAGCCCGCCCAGTTAATACCCCGCTCTCCTCTGAACAACAACGAAATCATCGCCAAGAAAAACTCTGCAGTGCTCACGCCTCAAAAACACAAATACTGCTCGAGCTGCTTGGTCCCAGTTGTCGGCCACACCTTGTGCAATTCTCTCATTTATATTGACTACATAGGTTGACAATGGTGTGGGACAGTGATGTCAGGAAACCAGGAGAAAGCAAAAAAATATAGTTGTACATAATAAGGAGGCACTTGCGTACGTATGGCTATGGCCCTAGTGGGTCCCTAGTGTCATCCAGTCAAAATAAAGTCATCTCCTGAATCCTCATGTTCGTTGACGATGTTAACAATGCTCGGCGCCACGGCGAGTGCAACAACTCGAAGGACAACGGAGAGGGCCTCGCGGGCCCTACGGATGGTCTGATACAGCGCCCGCTACTCATTCAGGAAGCCAGGATCATCGGGCACCTATGAGAACCTTTGAGAAACTGAGACGGCATGAAACGGTAAGGCCGCGCTTGGGAGCTCTGGTTTATTTCAAACATGTATTAACATACAAGTGTAATTTACTCGTCATCAAAAACAACGCGTAAAATACAGGCGTAATGAAACCGAGGGCCCGAGGTCTGTAAGTAAAACCGGCGGGTTACGCGTGTAATTTGAGAGACCGGTGTATATTTTACGAGCACTGCTATATGGACGACATTACCAGACGATACATGCATGATGTGCGTATCATGCCATCCATGGGCAAGGCTGAAACAACACCTAACGGCTAGATTAGCAATCGTCCGACTGTCGTTCAGCATTTTTATCGTGTGTCAAGTACTTCCGATATTTTACTAGTCGAAATCGACCAACCAAGCGCCTTTGCCTGAGACCATCTGCTTTAATTTACAAGCGTCAGTTTTACAAGCGGTTTTGGTTGGAAAACAACGATCCAATCACGGCCTAATATCATGAGTTGGTCGGAAGATCATATGGTTTCACGTCTAACCTACCTGACTTGTCGTATAGGCTATGAATGAACCATCAGACGATGAACTTCTTAAGCACGGAAACAACAGAAGAGGATGATCTTCTTAACAAGCAAATCACTGGCATTAGATCGACATGCAAAACAATACGAAGCATTATTCTCAGGAGGCACGGTGAACAGCTTGTGATGCCGCATGCCACAACATTCCAAGCTCAACTTTGCAATCAAACACAAGGCCTGGCATTACATAGACAATATTCAGAACAAACTCTTAACACAGGAATATCTCAGCAGAGTAACTATTTACTTCTAAACTGAACACAGGAATAGGAAAAAACACTCGACGCTGCTCACAGCAAGGGCGTCCCACTCAAAAATATCAAATGCATGTCTTCTGGCTAACATCAATGAGCAAATTTTGACAAGGTTTTCCAATTCCAATATATTAAACTAACGTCTTCTTGCTAACATCAATGATTAAACTTTGACAAGCTTTTCCCATTCAAAATATGTAATGCCTATGATCGTGGAGTCCTGTCGTAGCTTTTATACTTGTTTGGGCACTTTTTGCCCAGGGCACTCCACGTATTGTTAAATTGCCAATGGTCTCTGCAGACTAGTCATGTCACCGGTGTCTAATAATACTCTGTAAAGCTTCTCGGTCATTCCTTCTGTAATGTAGCGCAAACAGTGACTGCTTCTTTCTGCAAAGTGGAACGACCAACTAGACCCAGTAATGCAGCAGTTTGCCTTACACATTGGCTCCTTTTGTGCAGTTCAACTAAAATCGAAGTCGGAATAAAACCGAGCTTTAATTTTGATATCCCTGTAAGCAACAATAGGTATAAGGGAAACAATTACTAAGAAATAACGGTTGATGACTTGTACTCCCAGAAGAAAAGCATCTACTGATCTACTTTATCTTAATGGGAAACAAAGCAGGAGAGTAGCAATTCTCCATCAGTGTGATTCATTCATATTGACTGAGACATTATCTTAACAATGCCTTGTTTCAACATGTATAAAGAACGACAAAGCTTATAAAGGGGGTGATGCTGAATTTGTTGTAACAAAGCAACAAGCATCATGTCTGGGTTGGTCCCATTTTTGTTCACTACTTAATGGGAAAAGACAGCAATACAATAGCTTCAATTCATCATTTATTTAAAACAGTACCAATACAAGTAGCACATCATCTCAAAACACACTGCACGATCATGTGGATGAAGGCAAGTACCAACCTGTCATGACGCACACAAGATCACGTACGAATCTGCCAACACGAATAGGAAATCCAATCTCGTTTTGTGCAGTTGCACTGAAATCAAGCAAAGTGTTTCGAGTTGAATAGATATCCCTGTATAAACAGAGGCAAAAAAGGAATCAATTACTGGCTAATAAAGGAGGATGAAACATGCGACCACAAAAATGGTAATCCCGCCAATCCCTAACAAGTGTTGCAGTTTTGAAATAAGATTCAGTAGTTAATTCTGAGAGTGGCATCAATTACTGGGTTATAAAGGGGGTGATGCTGAATTTGTTGTAACAAAGCAACAAGCATCATGTCTGGGTTGGTCCCATTTTTGTTCACTACTTAATGGGAAAAGATAGCAATACAATAGCTTCAATTCATCATTTATTTAAAACAGTACCAATACAAGTAGCACAGCATCTCAAAGAACACTGCACAATCATGTGGATGAGGGCCTGTACTGACCTTTCATGAGACAACCAACATAAAATACGAATCTACCAACACGAATAGGAAATCCAATCAAGTTTTGTGCAGTTGCACTGAAATCAAGCAAAGTTGCCGGTGTGACATTTAAGTTTTCTATAGCAACAAGTTGAATAGATATCCCTGTTTTAAGAGGCAAAAAAGAAAACAATTACTGGCCAATAAAGGAGGATGAAACATGCGGCCACAAAAAGAAGCATCTACCTTATCTTGATGGAAAACAAAGTATAGGACAGTGGCATTTCTAAGACGGTTGCATTGATTCATATTAACAGAGAAATTCTTTTAAAATAGATCAGTAGTTAATTCTGAGATTAACAACAACAAAATAGCTACATGGGACAAGCCAGCACCATGTGCGTCCACACGTATAAATGGGTGATGTAGAGTATGTAGCCAAGCAGCATATATGCGCTGGACCCATATTTGTTCTCTTTGAACCTTCTTCCTATGTGAAGGCAGCAAATCTAGTCATGCACAAACTACCCGACCCCCCAGTTTCTTTCCCTTTTCAACAAAGAGATCGGTTCCTTACAGAAGTGTGTACTGGGTTACCCCCTTTTTCCCTTTTCGACCTACAAAGCGGCTGGATAGCCATACTATACTACTTTCCGCCCCTCTTTTCCTCATTGAACCACATCCTAGATTCTTGCTCCAGCCCACCGCACCCTTCATTCCTCTTTGAACCAAGACGTAGATTCGACTACAGATCGAAAAAGATCCACATGTAGCTAGAGCAACAACGGTTTCAAAGAAACTTATACCTTAGGGTCGTCGGGATGTTGCAAGGCATGCGGCCGGAGGCCGGATCTGCCCACACTAAGTACGGCAGCGAGGAAGAAGGGGTCGGTGGCCCTCCCGCACAGGCGCTGGGTGAAAGAGAACAACGGGGCCGACAGTGGATTGCCTCCCTCGCCGAAGGCGATAGAGTGAATGCTGCACCTCCTCCCCATCCTAGTGCGACGGGATATGGACGCCTCCTTGACTAGCTATGAGGGGGGGGAGAGAGACAAGAGGCCAACACAGTCTTGTTTAGATCTGGTTAAGAGAGGGTGAGAGACTATGAATATAGCAAACCCTAGCAAATGTATCTAGACTCATTTTAGTGCTAGATACCTCCGTATCTAGACAAATCTAACACAAGTAATTCAGAACAGAGGGAGTAACATATATGTAGTGCGGCGACCGTGTGGAGAGTGCAAACCCTAGCGAACAAGCACTGAGGCTCCCGCTTATATATATATATACTACTGTAGTACGGACTGAGCTCCGGTGCCTTCACTGCACCTGCTTTTGGCTGTATGACAGGTGAGCCAGCCACATTTTGGGCCCACCTGTTGTAAAACCCTAGCAAAAATTGCACCAACGTGAAAGACGACTACATCTCCAACGCAACCAAGGTGAACTGACGAAGGATGTCATCTTTGTGCGTAAACAAGCAAAGAGCACTGATGGAAGACAACTTGTTTTTCGTCGAAAATCGATCAGCTTTACCAGCCGACACAACCATGAGGCGCAACCATGAGCATCGATAGGTCATCATGGTGATGCATCATCCATTTGGCATCAAGTTTGGGTGAGGCACCTAAGAAGTTCGACAATTCCTCACTATGGTCTGTTTCTTCTCAGTAATCAAGCTCGACGTAGGAAGAACCACATGGCAGAGGACAGTGAGGCGGAACAACAATGGCCATCCAATTTTGTGCAGTTCCACTAAAATTGAGGAAGACATGCCCGGGTATGGAGACACGCATCGCTGTTTCCAAAAATATAAAAAAGGGTTAGCAATGACATCTCAATTGTCAATAAGAATTAATGAAAAGTACACCAACAAATAGAAGCATCATAATTATCTTGATGGGAACTAAACCAGGATACCCGAGAAAAAAAGCATTTCTTCATTTAATCAGTGATAGTACTACCACCATATGGACAATGACCGCACAACCACCATGTACTTTTTGTCGAAACAACATGTATACCTCCACCAAGGCATAAATTAGGACAACTTTTTGAGTGGCATTTCCTCTATAATAGTACTAGTAGGTGATGTTGGACCAGCCGACGAACCCTAGCTACTATACATGGGGAGTGGGGGAGTAGTCGCATAGAAGAAAACCCGCACGAAGTGACCTAGGGAGCTGGACCAGTACAAGAAGTTATACCTCGGGTGGGCGAGATGTCATGTAGGCGGGCGGGCGGGATCTGCCCACATGACGGCAGTGAACAAGGGCACGGAGGATCTTCGTCCACGCCAGCGCCGGCTCCGAGAGGACGGTGCGCATCGGCTTCTTCCGTCGCCGACGGCGACAACGTCAATGCTGCACCTCCTCACCTCCCGCAGCGGACGGGATTCGGCCGGATCTGTGACCACCGGTGAGGAGAGAGATAGACTGGACACTGTCATCTTGTTTTGATATGGAGAGGGTGAGAGAGCGAGACGCGAGAAACTCTATCAAACAAGAGGCTATAATGGAGTAAAAAAATCTCTCCATAGCAGTGGTTTTAAATAGAATACGCGCGTTCCCGGAAAAAGAAACGAAAACTGGCAGACAATTTTTTAAGGGTCTATCTAGGACACATCTAGATGTGACATAGTTATGTCACATATAAGTTGATGTCCACTCTGTTTGTGGTCTTTTCCTAGTTTTTTTGTTTCTTGTTGCTACATTATATACTTGTGGGAGCTTAGATGTGATATCCTTAAATAACATCTAGATGAGAATTAGACAAACTGATTTTCTAACGTACCAAGAAAGAAAACTCGATCAAAAACACGCCCCCGCTTCCAGGTCATGAGAGTCGTCGCGCACACACACATAGACATAGACATGCATATCCGTGTTTACGTAAAATTCCATTTCCATCTTGTCGGTGTCAAAACCAGCGGATCTCGGGTAGGGGGTCCCGAACTGTGCGTCTAGGCCGGATGGTAACAGGAGACAAGGGACACAAAGTTTTACCCAGGTTCGGGCCCTCTCGATGGAGGTAAAACCCTACGTCCTGCTTGATTAATATTGATGATATGGGTAGTACAAGAGTAGATCTACTATGAGATCGAGGAGGCTAAACCCTACAAGCTAGCCTATGGTACGATTGTTGATGTGTATGTTGTCCTACGGACTAAAACCCTCCGATTTATATAGACACCGGAGAGGGTTAGGGTTACACAAAGTCGGTTACAATGGTAGGAGATCTTCATATCCGTATTGCCAAGCTTGCCTTCCACGCCAAAGAAAGTCCCTTCCAGACACGGGACGGAGTCTTCAATCTTGTATCTTCATAGTCCAGGAGTCCGGCTGAAGGTATAGTCCGGCTATCCGAACACCCCCTAATCCAGGACTCCCTCAATAGCCCCTGAACCAGGCTTCAATGACGACGAGCCCGACGCGCAGATTGTCTTCGGCATTGCAAGGCGGGTTCCTCCTCCAAGTACTTCATAGAAGATTTTGAACACAAAGATAGTGTGCGGCTCTGCAAAATAAGTTTCCACATATTGCCATAGAGAGAATAATATTTACACAAATCTAATCTGCTGACGTATTCCGTAGTGTGACATCACACCACGGCCAAGCTTTTATTCGAATCGTTTTACTGTCCCATCTGAGCGCATTATGCGAGGCGGTTTCCTTGGCACGTCTTGTTAAAGCAGAGATCGTGTCCCCTTATTCCGGGATTCTCATCAATACGGGCGTGGGTAACCCAACAGCTCCATTGATTACGGCGCTTGGAGATAAGAGAGTCTTACCAGGCTGGTGGGGACATGTAGTTGCGTCCACCCATATAAGGGGATAAAGATCCACCTTTTCACCTACGCCTTCTTCCTCCTTAGCCTATCCATTCTTGCGCACTCGAGCTCCAGCGCCCAAGTCCGCACTCCCACCTCAACCTTCTCCAGCCATGTCCGGAGCGGGAGGCAAGTGGATGGTCTCCTCCGTCACGGAGGGACATATCAAAAAGGTGAGGAAGGCCGGATACCTGTCTAACGACATCGCGTACCGGCTCCCCGAAAAGGGGCAGCTCATCCCCACCCCTAGGCCCCATGAGAGGGTGGTGTTCCTCCCCCATTTCCTCCGCGGACTGGGCTTCCCTCTCCACCCATTTGTCCGGGGGCTCATGTTCTACTACGGCCTGGATTTCCACGATCTGGCCCCGAACTTCGTCCTCAACATCTCGGCGTTTATCATCGTGTGCGAGGCCTTCCTCCGCATCCGCCCCCATTTCGGCCTATGGCTCAAGACTTTCAACGTCAAGCCGAAGGTGGTGCGCGGCAGCCAGGCGGAGTGCGGAGGCGCCATGGTGGGCAAGATGGCCAACGTCCTCTGGCTCGAGGGCTCCTTTGTGGAGACCCTGAAGGGGTGGCAATCGGGGTAGTTTTACATCACCGAGCCGCGCGACGCCGAATGGGTCGCACCCCCTGAGTTCCGGTCCGGACCCCCAACGCGGCTCACGTCCTGGAAAGAGATGGGCCTGTCGTGGGGTAAAAAAGGAGAGGTGACCGGACTCCAAACATGCGTCAAAACCCTGGTGGACAAGAAGCTCAAACTTGTCAACGTAGTCCAGGTTATGCTCATCCGCTTGATCCTCCTGTGCCAACAACGGGCTTTCAACCTGTGGGAGTTCGACCCGATGCGGCACCAAACTCTGAGCAGGCTCTTCTACACGACATACGAAGATGCCTGGAAGGTGCTTTTCAAGGGCGCCGAGGCTCCCGCATCCGCTACTGAGGATCGCGGATTCAGTGTGCAGCGTCACGCTCTCGCGGTAAGCTGTTTTTTTTCCTTTTACAGGATATCAGTTTTTCATAGTTTGACTCCATGCGGGATCTAAGCTTCCTTTCTTTTAACAAGATTGGCAGGTGACGTCCGGACAGATCAATTGTCCGGCTCCATTGCCCGAAGGCCCAGCGGATTCTCACTTGACAAGGCTGCTGGTTCCGGCACCCTATGTGGTGCTGGAGAAGAAGGTCAAGAAGAAGGCCACGGGGACTCGAAAGAGTGCCCGGCGCCCGGAGGTGTCGGATTCATCATCTGACAAATCCAAGACGCACTCCTCCCGCGAAGATGAGGAGGAGGAAGAAGAGACCCCTCCCCCTCCAGCGAGGGAAGGGAAGAAAAGGAAGGCCGCCCCAACTGGGGAGGCCAAAGGGTCGAAGAAGGGGAAAACCCTTCCTCCGGACTGCTCCACCGACGCCGACGGCGGCGGAGAAGAGTGGGCACCCAGGGCCAAGCCCCTGGCCAAATCGTAAGTATCTGGATACCAGAGTAATTCATAGTATTCATTTATTGCACAGCTTTCCCTCACGTCGAATATGTTTATGTAGCCCACCAAAAGACCATCTCGACACGTCGTCGAGCGGCTCACTGGACTCGTCGGATGTCAACTCGCTTCCGACGGCTTCCTCCCCCCGCCCTACGGACGACACCGAAGTGTTGTCCCAACAGGTACCAAGCCGGGAGGAGGTGGTCCTGGAGGCACCGCAAGGCGACCTCCCGGACTCCAGGAGCAAACGGGATGAAACCCCCCAGGGCTCCGAGTCCGGCTCTAGGCCGGACACTGCTCCAGAACCTTTAAAGGTTCCAGAGTCCGGCGGGCGACCTCCTTCCAAGAGGAGCCAGCCCACTGTGCCGGTGGCCCCCGTCCAACCGGAGGCGTCGGACAATATGTTGGAGGCGCTCCAAGGCGCCTCCATCGACGAGGAGCACCGTGCCATTATGAGTGCGGTGGTCCAGAAGGTTCAGTCCGCCAAGAGCGGACTGACTGAAGCTTGTACTAGCCTTTTGACAGGCTTTGAGGTAAGTAAAGAATGTCTAAATAATATTACCGCATAGACAGCAGCTCCTGATGCTCTGTTTGGCGTTCGGGAAGAGAAGCCAAATAGAGGATCAAATAAAATTCGCAGGAGTCTAACAAAAATGAGTCAATATGCGTATGCAGGCTTCCCTGCTTGCGTCCGCCGCACTGATTGCGAAAGTGGACACGCTAAAGCAGAACCTCGAGCGGTCCGAGCAAGAGCTCGAGCGTGCCAAGAAGAAGCTCGAGGATAATGAAGGTAAGAAATACCTTGTTAAAAATATATATAAAAAGGTGCAATTGCAATGAATGACAGGATTATCGTGGCTATTGTAGGGGCCACGTCTGAAGTGGCGACCCTTAAGCAAGAGCTGGTCGAGGCCGAGAAGAGTGCGACCTTGGAGTGCACCGAGCGGGAGAAATATGAGGCCGAGGTTGGCAAGGTGCGGCAAGAGCTCCAGGCTCTCATGGAAAAACATGAGAGTTTGGAGCTTGACTCGAAGATGCAAGCGTCCGAGCTCGCGGTGGCTATTGAAAATGCCAAATCTGCCAAGGCCGAATCCCAGAAGACCCTCCAGGAGTTGGATGAGGTGAAGAAGATAGCGGCAGGTAAGGCATTCTTTATGCAAAGCAAACACATAAACGTGAGTTACTTGTTACTTACCCGAATCCGGAGTTCTCCAGGAGCGTTCGCAGATCTTCCCTGGAGTGTGTCCGATGCCGCCGCATTCTATCGAGCCGAGGAGGGCAGCTCGACGAGAAGGTGTTCTGGTCTCAGTACGCTGAGGCCGGACACCCCGTGCCCCTGAGCGACCAGCTGAAGCAACTGGTCGAGCTCCACAAGGCGGCCGAACAGGCCATGAAGGGCCTCATTGTTCGGCTGTGGCCTGGAGGGGCTCTGCCTGGGAGCTATTTCGGGCTGGTGCGGCGGCTGGTGGAGGCCTGTCCAAGGCTCGAAGTCATCAAGCGCTCCGTCTGCATTGAGGGTGCCCGTAGGGCCCTTGCCCGTGCTAAGGTGCACTGGGGCAAGCTGGATGCTGAGAAGCTTGTGAAGGACGGGCCACCGCCGGGGAAAGAGCATCGCAAGCCCGAGAATTACTATAAGGATGTTCTGAAGGGTGCCCGCCTTGTGGCGGATGAATGTTCTAGGGATGTAATTTTTGAGTGAAACTTGCTCGTTTTGTCCTGTGCGCTGAAAACTTGTTTATATGCGCTAAGCAATGCTGTTGGAATTTAAAATATTACCTTCTGTGCGGCTGTTTATCAATTCTGAGAGATGGCGAGTCGTCGGCTTCTGCCCCCGTGCCGCTAGTGCTGGGGTGTTCGGGGATAAACCTGAGCGCTCTTTTTCCCATGTTTGGGTCCTTCGAGGGAGGCGCTCAGCCCAACGAACAAGGCAATCGGACTATAATGCGTGAACACTCTCACTTAGCCATAGAATTCTATAATTTTAAATTTCGGCGAAGCCCCTGGTATTCGGAAGACCGAGTTCAGGGCGCTATCCACGCCTTAGCCAGACAGAGCCGGCTCCTCGCCCTAAGCGGCATAAGTCTTTAGGGACTCGAAAAAACCTCTCGAACAGCGACCAGCTCTCGCTTCGTCATGACAGTCAGTTTTAGCTTTCTCCACTGAGGTGCTCGACCCAGCTCAACCGGGGCACAATCGCAGTGGTTCTCCTAGTGCTACCTTAGCCGGTATAGCGGAATGTAAGGCACCAAAACATAGGAGCCGGGCAAACCCAACTATTGACCCAAGACATGATTCGGAGCCGATGCATATAATGCTATAAGTTCGGGGTGTCGCACTTGTTAAAGTGTTCGGACTTCTCACACCATATTGATGGGTACTAAAGCCCCTGGCATATTTTGGCCGTACCAACGTGTACGGGTGCAACATGTCGTTAAGGAACATATATAAAGAAGAAAAGGTAATGCAAAAATAGACGAAAGCTATGCATTGTTTATTAAAAAGGTGTGCGATCAAGGCAGAACGATACAAATAATGCGATGAGTGGAAGGTTGGACTAGTTAACATGTCCGTTCCAGGGGCAAGCTGCGGATAGTATGCGGAACGGGTGTACTGCTCGTCATAGAGACCACCTTGGAGTTCCGTAGTGCGGTGTGGCTTGTCTGCTTCCCTGGTTCTTGCATCGTTTGTGCGGCAATTGAACTGCCGAACAGGCCTTCCGAAGGATGAAGTCCTGAAAGTAATACAAAATTAAAAACTCAGCAGCCCCTGGTACAGTTTAAGCCGTGTTTTGGGCGTGCCGTGATGGGGCCCCTCCCCCTGTGCCCATGGTATCTCTAGAGCGTAGTTATGTACGCGAAGTACTGGCGTCGCCTTTTTGCGAGGGTTGGGGTTGGGGCCAGTCTTGTTGTAGGTTACTCCGGGCGCGCTTGACGGTGTTCGGTCGTTTAGTGGCCAGACTGGAGAACTGCCTAGAGAGGCTGCTTTGAACTTCCACTGCAAGGGCCGCCGTGTGCTCCCCCGTTCGGAGGGAGCATTCGGTGTTTCCATTGACCGTAATTACTCCTCGAGGGCCTGGCATCTGGAGCTTAAGGTATGCGTAATGCGGTACCGCATTGAACTTAGCGAATGCGGTTCGCCCGAGCAGTGCGTGATAGCCACTGCGAAACGGGACTATGTCAAAGATTAACTCCTCGCTTCAGAAATTATTCGGAGATCCAAAGACCACTTCAAGTGTGACTGAGCCTATACAGTTGGCCTCTACACCTGGTATTACGCCTTTAAAGGTCATTTTGGTGGGCTTAATCCTCGAGGGATCTATGCCCATTTTCCGCACTGTATCCTGGTAAAGCAGGTTCAGGCTGCTGCCGCCGTCCATAAGGACTCTAGTGAGATGAAATCCGTCAATAATTGGGTCTAGAACCAATGCGGCGAATCTGCCATAACGGATGCTAGTGGGATGGTCCCTTTGATCAAAGGTGATCGGGCAGGAGGACCATGGGTTGAACTTTGGGGCGACTGGCTCTACCGCGTATACGTCCCTTAACGCACGCTTCCGCTCCCTTTTGGGGACATGGGTTGCGTATATCATGTTCACCGGCCGCACTTGTGGGGGAAAACCCTTTTGTCCACTGTTGTTCGGCGGCCGGGGCTCCTCGTCGTCATCGCTATGCAGCCCTTGTCTTCATTTTCGGCGTTTAACTTGCCTGCCTGCTTGAACACCCAACAATCCCTGTTGGTGTGATTGGCTGGCTTTTCAGGGGTGCCATGTATCTGGCATGAGCGGTCGAGTATTTGGTCCAAACTGGACGGGCCCCTAGGATTCCTTTTGAATGGCTTTTTCCGCTGACCGGATTTAGAGCCTCTGAATTCGGCATTAACTGTCGTATCCTTAGCATTGTCGCCGTTAATGCGGTGCTTCTGCTTGTGGCAACGCGACCTGCCACTACTGTCCCTGGTGTCCAAATTACCAGGGTTCTTGGTCATATTGTTGCTACAAGCAAGCCAGCTGTCTTCTCCCGTGCAAAAGCGGGTCATGAGTGTCGTGAGTGCTGCCATAGATTTCGGCTTTTCCTGTCCAAGGTGCCGGGCCAGCCACTCGTCACGGATATTGTGTTTGAAGGCTGCTAGGGCCTCAGCGTCCGGACAGTCGACTATTTGATTTTTCTTTGTTAGGAACCGTGTCCAGAATTGCCTGGCCGATTCCTCTGGCTGCTGAATTACGTGACTTAGGTCATCGGCGTCTGGGGGTCGCACGTAAGTGCCCTGGAAATTGTCGAGGAATGCGGCTTCCAGGTCCTCCCAACAACTGATTGATCCTGTTGGCAAGCTGTTAAGCCAATGCCGAGCTGGTCCTTTAAGCTTGAGTGGGAGGTATTTGATGGCATGGAAATCATCGCCGCGGGCCATGTGGATATGAAGGAGATAATCCTCGATCCATACCGCAGGATCTGTTGTGCCATCATATGATTCGATGTTTACGGGTTTGAAACCCTCGGGGATTTGATGATCCATTATTTCGTCTGTAAAGCAGAGTGGGTGTGCGGCGCCTCTGTACTGGGCTATATCGTGACGTAGCTCCAATGAGCCTTGTCTACTGTGTTCGGCCCCGCCGAATTTGTGGCCGGCGTGACGGTTACCGTCTCGAGCCGTGGGGCGCCCACGCGATCCGTAGATCGATCTTGTTTGCCTTGCCTTGTCCTCCAACATGTCTCGTAAGTCCGGCGCATATTCCCGTGCCTTGGTACGGGGTGCGGCTTGAGTGGAGGGCCGAGAGGCCTCTCTGTCGTGACCACGAGGTGGCCGGTCGGCCGCATCAAGTGCTTCCTCCTCTAATCGGGGTAGCAACCTGCGCTTTGGGTAGCTCTTGGAGGGGCGTTCGAGTTTATGCTCTTCGGCCGCAAGGACTTCAGTCCATCTGTCGACTAGCAAATCTTGATCAGCTCTAAGTTGTTGCTGTTTTTCTTGAGGCTTCTTGCCGTGGCCATAAGCCTGCGTTGAAAACGCTTTTGCTCGACGGGATCCTCTGGCACGACGAATTCGTCGTCGTCGAGGCTTGCCTCGTCTTCGGAGGGAGGCATATAATTATCGTCCTCGACCTCTCTGTCTGCCGCTCTCTCATGAGGGCTGGTTTCTCCATCCTCCTGTGCTAAATCTTGCTGGAGGGGGTTTTCTTCGGCGCTTTCCGGAGTATTATTATCTCCCGTGCTGGAATCACCGTGTTTGTTTTGGCGGGATTTTGAGCGGCGCCGCTAACGTCGGCGCTTAGGCTGTTTCTTGGAGGGGTCATCCTCCGCTGTTCCATCACCATCTCCCTCTTTTGGTGTGTCCACCATGTATATGTCATATGACGAGGTGGCTTTCCAGGGCCTAGTAGGTGCTGGTTCTTCATCATCTCCTTCATCGGTGTCCATACCATCGATATCTTCGGAGTCGAAGTCGAGCATGTCAGTTAAGTCGTCGACAGTGGCTACAAAGTGGGTGGTGGGTGGGCTTTGAATTTCTTCATCGTCCGTACCCCAACCTTGCTGACCGTAGTCCGACCAGGGCTCTCCTGATAAAGAGAGAGACTTCAATGACTTTAGGATATCGCCGAAAGGCGAGTGCTGAAAGATGTCCGCGGCAGTGAACTCCATGATCGGCGCCCAATCGGATTCGATCGGCCGAGGCACGGAGGGTTCGGAGTCCGGAGAGGAGTCCGGCTCCTTGGAGTCACGAGTCTCGCAGAGTATGGGGCTGGTGCTTAGCTCAATCGCCATTGGGGTCGCAGCCCCTGAGGTGGCGTCCAACCGCCCATCCTCGATCGGCGCAGTTCGCTCCGAATTAAGGGTCGGAGCCGATGCGGGTGCGGCCTCCAGGGCACTGTTCGGCGGCAGAGCTAGATCATGCTCGTTGTGATAGTGCGGCGCGCTTGGCAGTGGCTCGAATCCGTCGAAGATCAAGTCCCCGCAGATGTCAGCCGTGTAGTTAAAACTTCCAAATCAGACCTGACGGCCAGGGGCGTAGCTTTCGATCTGCTCCAGACGGCCAAGCGAATTGGCCCACAGTGCGAACCCGCCGAAGACGAAGATCTGTCCGGGGAGGAAGGTCTCACCCGGGACCGCATCGCTATCGATGATCGTAGGAGCCATCGAGCCTGACGGCGACGACACAGAGGAACTCTCAATGAAATCACCAATGTCGGTGTCCAAACCGGTGGATCTCGGGTAGGGTGTCCCGAACTGTGCGTCTAGGCCAGATGGTAACAGGAGACAAGGGACATGAAGTTTTACCCAGGTTTGGGCCCTCTCGATGGAGGTAAAACCCTACGTCCTGCTTGATTAATATTGATGATATGGGTAGTACAAGAGTAGATCTACCACGAGATCGAGGAGGCTAAACCCTAGAAGCTAGCCTATGGTATGATTGTTGATGTGTATGTTGTCCTACGGACTAAAACCCTCCGGTTTATATAGACACCGGAGAGGGTTAGGGTTACACAAAGTCGGTTACAATGGTAGGAGACCTTCATATCTGTATCGCCAAGCTTGCCTTCCACGCCAAGGAAAGTCCCTTCCGGACACGGGACGGAGTCTTCAATCTTGTATCTTCATAGTCCAGGAGTCCGGCTGAAGGTATAGTCCGGCTGTCCGAACACCCCCTAATCCAGGACTCCCTCACATCTCCATCTCCAATCATATTTGTCCAACTGGCACATTATTTACGTTGTTAGTTATATACGCAGCAATATTAACGTACAACATCTCTTGTTTGCGCACGTCCGGACCGCTGCCACGGCCGGTCCTGACCTACCCGAACCCTCTTCATCACCCGCGTGTGCTTCCCGCCCGAAACGGTCAGTGCCGCATTCATGCCCGGCCAGAGCGAACGCGACCTCTCACTGGCTCCGGTATTGATTCCGGTGCGCCGGCCGAGAGAGCGTCGCCTGCGCCGCTTCCGGGTGCACGCTGCTGCTCCGCATTCAAAGGTCGCAATAGCCGGCTACAACATGCGCGATCTCTTCCAGTAGTAAGTTCTTGGGAGTCCGTGCTACAACTAGCTGTCCTCCCCCAACTCGTCAATCTCTTCCAGCAGTGCTGGTACTCCATGGCGCAATCCATCGACAAGCAAGCGGGAAAGTTATGGTATACTACTCGGTTTGCGGTGAGTGGCATGCCGAGCAACCGTGTGGGGTCGAGCCGTGGAGGAGGGTGAGACACGAACACGACAGACGTGATTTAAACGTCGGTTTTGCTCGATGGCGTGATCCAATGAAAAGAAACGTTAGTTTCTCTTCGTTTCCATTTTTTCTCCGGAAAGCCGGAAACTTTTCCACTCCATTTTCATTCCTATTCCAAGGTTGCCCCGTTACAAGATTCCATCAAATACAAAGGAAAACTAACACGCATGCTGATGCATCTCAATGATTCACAGATCATAGCCAATATTTACTTCACAACTAAAGAAAAAAGTTGTGAGAGCGTGTATGATAGAAAAACTACTGATGGGGTCACTACAACTTAAACCCTAAACCCTAAACATGATTTAATTTCCTGTCCAGGTAGAACCCGTCGAAGGAAAGACGGCTGGCACCCTCGGATCATACGATGCTTTTGTGCAGTTCCACTGAAATCGACCTGAGCATCCCTGATGGCAAAGATATTGAAGAAGTGTGATTAGAATAATAGTACTCGCACTAGTTCATGAGACATAAACTCATCACAAGTAGAAGCCGGTAGAAGTAGAGAAAGATCGACATGGAGATGGAGCTACGGCAGTGGAGCAAGCTGGCTCCAAAAGGAAGATGGACTACCTGGGACGTCGGGCGGTAGCTAGAAGGGCGGTTGGGACGTGGCATCGGCCCATATCGCGGTGACCCCCGATTGGGACGCACCGACTGTGGGTTTTCTCCCTCGCCGATGTTGACCGCGTCTACGCAGAACATTGTTCCCTTCCCCCAGCTGCGGGATCAAGCCCGTCGTTCTATGCTTGTGAAGAGAGCAACCTAAGCAAGCAGGCTTGTAGCTTAGGCCCTGCTAGTGTATATATAGTGGTTTTCTTTTTCTCTCCATATCAACCATTTTATATTGTGTACGTGTCATTCAAGAGTGAAATGATGGTTGCTTCTTCCGACTAACTTACTGTGTGATTTGACTGCTCATTAGTGGCCCCTACACATACTCCCCCTAGTGTATGCAACAGTCACACGTACACATGGACGCAAAACCGCGCGCGACGCCCTAATGCATGCATGTCCGAGCACACGACGGAACACACACGGTCATGCTCAAGTGCTCAACCTACACGTGCATGCACACACATACTCAGTCAGGGTGAGCTAGTGACCGTATGAACACCGGAAAATATATATATTGAGCGCAATGAGCGTATTATGAAGTCCACTGACCGTATTTTTACAAATATACAGTGATAGACAGTGTATTTATCTCGTTTGAAATTAAGCCATATTAACCGGAGAGGAGGCAGCATGGACTAGCATTACTTTGCTGTGTCCCGTCAACTTGCAGAACGAGGAGAAGGTTGTAGGGCGGGAGAAGCTTGCGCGCGGTGGCTCGCAGGACAAGGAGAAACTTTTGACTAATGCAAGCTCTCCCTCGCTCAGGCGGTGGACGTGCAACAGTTAATTCGGTGTCAGATTGCCAGAAGCATACACTATATTACTAGTGCTATTATTGTTCGACTTCCCGAACAGCCAAGCGCAAAGTTTACTAGTACTACTACTATAGTCCATAAAGGTACGTACTATACTAGTACTAGGAACCGGATGGAGGAGCGTCTGCACGCTTATTATACTTTTAAAATGTGATAAAGCAATCTTCAACACATTTGGTTCTCTTCGAGGGTTCTCGCATGTGATAATGGAAGTTGATTGGATGGAACACTCGCCACAATTCCCGCTTAATTCTGGCTCATATCCTGTTACAAATAGTAGCGCTTAGTAATATTTCCTCTTTTTTTGTTATTCAGCATGTAAACAGGCCAGCAAACCTTGCGGTGCATCTTCGTGCGAACCGTGCTTGCTGCACTTTGAATGTGGCCGAGAGCTGGCTTGATGAAACACCTCGCTTCCTACTTCTTTTTTTGCAGGGTACCTCGCTTCCTAGTGACCAGTGTCTTGGCTAATCGTCCTAAGAATGCTTATATATGAATAAAGCTCTCTCATTTACCCACAAAAAAGATTAAGCCATATTAACCGGAAAGAAGGGAGTATGGACTAGCACTACTTTTTGGTGTGTCCTGTCAACTCGCAGAATGAGGAGAAGCTTGCAGGACAAGGTGAAGCTCGCTTACGCCTTTTGACTAATGCAACCTACCCTCGGTGGACATGCATCAGTCCATTCGGTGTCAGATTGTCAGAGGCATACACTGTAGTACCCAACATGCGGAGTACCATCATTGTTCGACTTCACGAAGGGGCGAAGAGCCAAGCGCAGTAGTACGCGTACTTGGTTTTGCACCTTCATACTACTCCACCCTCCGTCACAGTTTACAGGGCGCGCTTCATTATGATGCATTTCTCTCAGTGCATTTCCACCACCAGAGAGACTTTAGACGCATTTGGTATAATGCTCAATTAATTAGGGCATGGTAACCGCACTCAAGTCCACAATTTTCTCTCCATGTACTGTACTACTACGGAGTGCATGCATGTGTGTACCCGGGGTGGAAGCACTGCATGCATGTGTGTACGCATTATTCCCTCTAGTAATAGACGCCGTGCTATAACTACCAATGCTATTTTTCAGGCCGATCGCTAGTCGCCTTGGTCCCACAGATTTTTTTCTTTTTTCTGAAGCGCGTTGTATAAACAGTGAAGGATGGAGTAGTATGAGCGGATTCAAAGAAGAGCGTATTGATGGTTGCTTCTTCAGAGCAACTTACAGTGGGAAAGGTGGGGCTTATGATTTGAATATTCATTACTCACTATTAATGCGGCGCAACGACCGGGCTGAGTCTCCCATGCGGTTGTGCACTACCCCCTCAGTTCTTAAATATACTCCGGAGTATTTGTCTTTCTAGAGATTTCAACGAGTGACTACTCTCTCTCTCAAATATTTGTCTTTTTAGAGATTTCAAATGGACTGGCACATATGGATGTATATAGACATATTTTAGAGTGTAGATTCACTCATTTTGCTCCGTATGTAGTCACTTGTTGAAATCTCTATTAAGACGAATAGAATATTTAGGAATGGAGGGAGTACACATACGAAGCAAAATGAGTGAATCTACACTCTAAAATATGCCCATTTGAAATTTGTAAAAAGACAAATATTTAGGAACGAAGGAGTATAATTTTGTGCATGGCACATGGACCCGGATGATGAAGAGGCTTCTGGCAATGCTATCAAGCTTCCATCATTTGTTTACATAATTGATGTACTATACAAATAATTTTCCAGCGACCTGAAATTGTACAATGGTGTGAGCTTTCAGCTTTTGTTTCGCATGTCTTGCCATCGATGCTCTTTCGGAAACAATAAAAAACTAACTTCCTTGCTAATGCATGTTAATTATTAGCAGATCAGAGCTAATAATTACATCACAACTGAAGACAAAGTTGTGATAAGGTGTTAAATTAAAATTGATCCATGCTTTCATTGGCAGCAACGTCCCCCCAGCTCTGTCTAAATCAACAAGGCATGTTGGGAAAAAAGTAGCTGTCTGGAGCATGCAACATTCCGATCATTTTGTGCAGTTCCACTAAAATAGAGCTGAGCGTCCCTGTTCCAAAGATATCAAGTGTGATTACGATAATAGAGGACTGCTGATGAAACAATAAACACACAAATAGAAGCCGGTCACCTTTGAAGTCTCTCTTAAGACTAACTAGTTGAAGAAGATTAGTCTCGGAGTTGGACGAGGAGGATAGAGCAAAACCAATATCCCTTTGTGCAGTCGCACTGAAATGTAGAGACGCTGCCTGTGTGACATTTTAGTACAACTGCACAAAACACTCTTAAGAAAAAACTGATTTGTGCAGTTCACCAAAAGGTCGCAATAGCAACAACGTGAAATGGATAGCCCTATTTGCAAAAAAGAGGTAGAAAGGAAACAATTATTGGCCAATAACAGTTGATGACACATGCGATGACAAAAAAGAAGCATATTCCTTGTCCTAAGGGAAGATAACAACACGGTTGTGTTTGTCTAAAACGGTGTGAGGACGAGAATGCAATATGGAAAGTACACCGGACGAGCGACGTTTTGGGCAAAGAACTATGGAAGATCCACATGCAGCAACATGGGAAAATGGGCAGTGGAGCAAGGCCGGAGGGGATACCTGGAGGTCGTCGGGATGTAACGAGGTGAGCGGCGGCGGGCGGAATCTGCGAGCAGGTGGCGTAGGCCCTGCCGCGCCGGAGCTTGGTCAGAGAGAATGGCGTGTACCGCAGATCAAGACGTGCTGCCTCGGCACCGTCGAACGGAGAAATGATGCACTTCCTCCCTTTCCCCCGGCGGACGGGATGCGGCCGGATCAGTGACCACCGGTGAGAGAGGGAGGCCACCGCACTCCCTTTCCCCCGGCGGACGGGATGCGGCCGGATCAGTGACCAACGATGAGAGAGAGAGGCCACCACACTCCCTTTCCCCCGGCGGACGGGATGCGGCCGGATCAGTGACCAATGGTGAGAGAGAGAGAGGCCACCGGAGCCTTGTGTGAGATACTCTGAAGAGCAGACTACCTTTTCCTCCATAAAAATCATTTTATATTCTGTGTACGTGCCATTGAGCGCTATAACTTTATTTAAAAATAACGCGGCAACGCGTCAAGTCAAACTTTGTTTCGTGCACGCGTGGTACACGACCTCCCTAGGTAAACAACCGCTACAGGCGTTCAAATTATCACGTGGGCTGCCATTTCGTAAAGAAATGAGCTCCACCGTGTACCCACGCGGGTGTGGCTGGGCACGAAGCGTGAGTACGTGCACGGTGCACCTATTCTCTTCTTGTATACGTACACCACCTGCGTGGGGTTGTGTGAGAGAGATACAAACCTAGAGAGATATAGTGTGTGGGTTCTTGAGAGGTTTTGGGGGGGGTCAATCAAAAAATTTAACATATGCAATGTGTGTGAAATAGAGTCCTGGATATAACATATATATAGAGAGGGCGATCCACAAGAAGAGAGTGGAGGTATCATCGGCTTGAGGTGTCCATAGAATCGAAGAGAGGGATGATGTGTGTGTGTGTGTGTGTGCGTGCGCGCGATCGATAAAGAGTGCCATCGAATTTGTGTGTGCCCACGTCAAAGATATAGAGTGGTTGGCCTACTGGAACGTGAGATGGGACATGTGCAGTTTGTCTCTGTGGCATGGATACCTACCTGCAGCGCTCGACTATCGGTGTGTGGTGGGGGAAGAGGGAGGCCCAATTAACTATAGAGGTACAATGGCTGGTATATGTGTGGAGGAGGAGAGAGGCCTACCTCATGTATTAAGGAGATCGATCTGCCTCATGTATTAGGGGAGATCGATCGACATCCATGCATATGTGCAGGAGATGAATAAGGTTGGTAGAGAGATAGAGCTAGAGTGTTGGAGGGGGTGGTAGTGGAGTTGCTCTAACAAATGGTGGGATAGGCTTGCTAGAAAAACGGAGGGCACGCCCGCAATATCAATAAGAGAGGAGATGGCTGCTTGTTTTCTGTGCACGTGCGTGTGAGAGACGGGTCAGGAGGCATGCACGAATGATGTGGGGAGATGATGTGGCTGTGGTAAGCATATGTAACTACATAGGAAGATCAATCACCCTTTGTAAGAGAAAGGAGAGACATAACTTGTGAGGTACGTTGATCGAAGGGGGTAGTTAAAGTCGATCTAGGTATATGTTGGGAGATCCATCGGTATACATGCATGTGTGTGTTAGAAGCAAATGAGGCACGAGGAGAAGGATAGAGAGAGAGGGATGCATGTAGGAGGTGGTACGAGAGGCATAATATATCGAGGGGAGGAGTGTGCGAGTACGAGAACGATGAAAAGAGTGGTGGGAGTGAGGCATGGACGGTGACAAGAGAAGAGGGGAAGCTTGTGTTTGTGCTAGGCACACCTGGCTAGAGAGGCATATTGATCAATGTGTGCCGTAAAGAAGGAGCTGGGGGCCTACACACACCGTGGGTGAATGACCTAAAGTGAAAGGACGAATTTGCGCGATGGAGCTAGAGAATGCTGAGGGAGGGTGAGAGGGATGCGGGCGTGTGCATGCACAAGAGAAAGTTAGCGCTAGCTACAAAGATAAGAGGGTTGTGTGGGTGTAAAAGACGAATAGAGATCATATATACTTCATTATAAAAAGTGAATTCAGATATTTGAAGAATTTATTATAGTGTTTCAAACCGACGGATGTGTGAATATATATAACGGTGATACATATGGTGTGGTTATGAACATGGTATACGACATTTAATATGTTTTATCTCTACTCTTATAAAAAACGGAGTTGTTAATGATGGTGTGCCTGCCATCCTGCATTATAGGCCGTCTGATTTATATCTGGAGGATAGCAAGGAAACTATGATGGTTGAAGTTGGCAACAATCATGATTGTAGATTCTTATTGAAATAGAGAAACGAATTCAAATTTAGTTCGAATTGCAGCAGTAGTATAGACATTTGGAATGCACTAAAATGTTGGTATGAGTAGGTTACATGCATTATACAGCAAGCGGAAAAATTTAATCGGACATAACATGGATTCATACTCCCTCCTTCCATCTATATAGGGCGTAATGAGATTTTTAATACCGGCTTTGACTATTGACAAGATTAATAGTACATGACATGCACAATGTGAAAATTATATAATTGAAAGAACCTTTCACAGACGAATTTAATGGGATGCTTTGTGTAAGTTCCATGTCGTATATCATTGCTCTAATATTTGGTCAAAGTTAGCATCGAAAAACACATTAGGCCCTATATAGATGGAAGGAGGGAGTAGCTTTGAGTAGCATTTGTATAGTAAAACGGGGCAAGACTCTCTCTTTGTGTGGTGTGAATAGTTTTATTTTTTTCGTTTTCTTTTTGGTTGAGGGAAGGGCGAATTGATTTGGTACGTACAAGTACAATATTACTACATGTTAGGCTTGTCCCTTAAATTCAACCGCGTCTTGTTATATCCCGAAAATTCAGATATCGTGCTCCCAAAACTGGCGCTTTCACAACCCGCGCCTTGCTATCCCGAAATTACAACGCGTGCGAAAACTCCCTCCAGCTGCCAAATCCCGACACGCGAAATCCCCCTTCTAACCTTGAGCTGAAAGGGCCGCTAGTTCAAATCGGTGGGGGTTACTTTTGTAACACACCCTACATTTTGGACAAGCGCGTTCCTAAGTCATGCTTCACCCCCTCCCATCGCCCCCTTTTCGCCATTCGAAATCCCAGGCCGCCATAACCTCTCCGCTCCAGCCGCGAAACCCCAGCCTCCTCCGTCCGCCACGTCACCGCTGCCCAGCCGGAGCCTCTTCCCCGACGATGTCGTCCAGTGCAACAGCTCGACGTCCCTTGTCCACCTCCCCGGATGAGGATCCGTCGTCCATCTCGCCGTCTCGCTGGTTCAGCCGCCCCGTCCTCCACCTCCAAGGAGCTGCTCTGACGATCACCTCGTCTATCGTGGCTATTCCATCCCCACAGCGCCGCCTTAACCTGCTCCACCGGAACCGCAGCATCCTCATCGACTCCTCGGATGAAGCCGAGGCCTACTCGGCGCCACCAAAGAGGTTGTACACTCATCGCATCCCACCTTCTCCTTAACTCGACCTCCCGGCGCCGACGGTGCTCCATACCGCACCCACATGGAGCGGCTACCTTGAAGCCGGCGCCGTGGGCGACATCTCCACGGCGGCTCCCCCAGTGCGAGGCCCCTTCGGCGGCGGCGTCCATACCAGCCGGATCTGCTGCTGCTGCTCTCCCCCTCGCTCGTGCTGCTGCTCTACTTCGATTAAGCCACACTTCAGTCGGCTGAATCGACTTTTGGGTCAGTCGATTTTCAGGGGTTGGGGGTGAGGGAGTCCTGGATTAGGGGGTGTCCGGATGGCCAGACTATACCTTCGGCCGGACTCCTGGACTATGAAGATACAAGATTGAAGACTTCGTCCCGTGTCCGGAAGGGACTTTCCTTGGCGTGGAAGGCAAGCTTGGCGATACGGATATGTAGATCTCCTACCATTGTAACCGACTATGTGTAACCCTAGCCCTCTCCCATGTCTATATAAACCGGAGAGTTTTAGTCCGTAGGACGAACAAGAATCATACCATAGGCTAGCTTCTAGGGTTTAGCCTCTCTGATCTCGTGGTAGATCAACTCTTGTACTACCCATATCATCAATATTAATCAAGCAGGACGTAGGGTTTTACCTCCATCAAGAGGGCCCAAACCTGGGTAAAACATAGTGTCCCCTACCTCCTGTTACCATCCGGCCTAGACGCACAGTTCGGGACCCCCTACACGAGATCCGCCGGTTTTGACACTGACATTGGTGCTTTCAATGAGAGTTCCTCTGTGTCATCACTTTTTGGCCCGATGGCTTCTCCGATCATCAACAGCGATGCGATCCAGGGTGAGACTTTTCTCCCCGGACATATCTTCATATTCAGCAGCTTTGCACTGCGGGCCAATTCGCTTGGTCATCGGGAGCAGATCGAAAGCTACGCCCCTGGCCATCAGGTCAGATTCGGAAGTTTGAACTACACGGCCAACATCCACGGAGACTTGATCTTCGACGGATTCGAGCCATAGCCGAGCGTGCCGCACTGTCACGGTGGGCATGATTTAGCTCTGCCGCCGAACAATGCCCTGGAGGCCGCACCTGTGTCCGCTCCGACCCATAGCTCGGAGCCGATCACACCAATCGAGGATGGGTGGTTAGACACCGCCTCAAGGGCTGCAATCTCTACGGCGATCGAGCCGAACACCAGACCTATTCTCTGCGAAGCCCGTGACTCCAAGGAGCCGGACTCCTCTCCAGACTCCGAGCCCTCCGCGCCCCGACCGATCGAACCCGATTGGGTACCGATCATGGAGTTCACCGGCACGGACATCTTTCAGCACTCGCCCTTCAGCGATATTCTGAATTCACTAAAGTCTCTCTCTTTATCAGGAGAGCCCTCGCCAGACTATGGTCAACAAGGTTGGGATGCGGATGATGAAGAAATTCAAAGCCCACCCACCACCCACTTCGTAGCCACTGTCGATAATTTAAACGACGTGCTCGACTTCGACTCCGAAGACATCGACGGTATGGACGATAATGTAGGAGATGAACATGAACCAACGCCTATAAGGCACTGGACAGCCACCTCATCTCATGATGTATACATGGTGGACACACCCAAAGGAAGTGACGAGAGGAACACAGGGATGCAACGAGGGATCGTTCACTCGAAAAGCAATCAAAGAGGCGACGTAAGCGCCGCTCCAAGCCCCGCCTCGATAGAGACAGCAGCCATACAGACCCAGCCATAGAGCAGGACGAGCCGGCGGACGATGAACATGCCTTCGAGCAAGCGTCCAAACAGGGCAACTTGGATAAACAAACCGAACACCCCGTCCCCGGCGAAAACAACAGTCCGGACGACCTTACGCCGGATAAACTCATGGAGCAGAAGAACCTCCACAAAAGGCTTGTCGCCACTGCGCATAGCCTGAAAAGCAGAAGCAGAAGATGCACTCAGAATCAGATGGAGCAAAGTACGCAACACCGCAGACAAATATGCCGGCAGTCGCCGCACAAAAAGCTATCCAAAGCGAAAGCTACTGGCTGAATTTGACAAGGAGGTCTTAGAGCCCCCGCAGTCAAAAAATAGGAAAGCCATCCGGTCGGATGGACGACCGCATGGCCAGCATGGAGCGGTAAGCGGCGCCGCACACAAGCCGGCACACGATCCACCAAAGGATCCGCATCAAAAAGACGACCCAGCCAGATCTATATACGGGCCAAGAAAGCAAGCTCTAGTAAGCAATGCAACACAACAAATATCCGAACATCACGGCACACCCAAATACAAGGTTGCCGCACACCCTCTATGTTTCACCGATGAGGTGCTGGACCATGAATTTCTAGCGGGATTCAAGCCTGTAAACATAGAGGCGTACGACGGAACAACAGACCCTGGGGTCTGGATCGAGGATTATATCCTCCACATACACATGGCCAGAGGAGATGACCTCCACGCCATTAAATACCTACCCCTCAGCCCGGCATTGGCTCAAAAGCCTTCCCAAAAACACCATTGGAAGTTGGGAAGAGCTTGAGGATGCTTTCCGGGCAAATTTTCAAGGGACCTATGTCCGCCCTCCGGATGCAGACGATCTCAGTCACATAACTCAACAACCCGGAGAGTCAGCCCAGAAATTCTGGAACAGATTTCTTACTAAAAAGAATCGGATAGTCGACTGTCCGGACGCCGAAGCCCTAGCAGCTTTTAAGCACAGCGTTTGAGACGAATGGCTCGCCAGACACCTCGGTCAAGAAAAGCCAAGAACAATGGCCGCATTAACAAGCCTCATGACCCGCTTTTGCGCAGGAGAGGACAGCTGGTTGGCAAGATGTAGCACCAGCGACCCAAGTACATCCGAAGTTAGGGATGGAAACGAAAAACCCCGACGCAGCAAGGACCAGCGCCGGAATAAGGGAAACGGCCCAAAGAGCATGGCGGTCAACACCGGATTCAAAAGCTCGCGGCAGAATCAAAGAAAGCCGCCCCTCAAGGATAACAGGGACGAGCTATCCAACTTAAACAAAATCTTGGACAAGATATGTCAAATACGTAGTACTCCCGGGAAGCCTGCGAACCATACCCATAGAGATTGTTGGGTTTTCAAGCAAGCCGGCAAACTCAACGCCGAACACAAGGGGCTCGACACACCAAGTGAGGACGACGACGAACCCCACAAGCAGAGCACCAGGAAACAAAAGGATTTCCCACAAAAAGTCAAAACAGTAAACTTACTTCATGTGACGAACAGAATGGCGCCAACAGAGATACGTGCCATACGGCCTATCCCAAAGGAGTCTCGCCAATGGTTGTTAAAACCGATCACCTTCGACCATCAGGATTACTCTAGAAGTATCCGGAATGCTGGCTAGACTACCTTGGTATTAGATCCAATAATCGGCGGACTCCACTTTACAAATGTCCTGATGGACTGTGGCAGTGGTCTAAACCTATTATACCAGGACACAATCCGCAACATGGGGATAGACCCAACAAAAATTCGCCATAGCAAAACCTCCTTTCAAGGGGTAACGCCAGGCCCGGACGCCCGTTGCATGGGTTTTCTCCGGCTAGAAGTTATGTTCTACTCCCCCGATAACTTCCGTCGCGAACAGCTAACTTTCCACATCGCCCCATTCTCAAGTAGCTATCAAGCACTGCTGGGACGGGAAGCTTTCGCCCGCTTTAACGCAATACCGCATTATGAATCTCTTACGCTTAAGATGCCTGGTCCACGAGGCATCATCTCATTAAAGGTAAAACATTGAGTGTCCCTCTCACGGGGAAGACAGTGCGGCTGCCTTGACAGCCCCACAATAAAGCGGCTTCACCAGCCAAAGCACCTAAACAGGTCGTCAAGACCACGGACACGGCTAGACGAGTCCGGCATAAACATACAATTGATAAAGGCTTAATAGCCGTATATCCCTGTACTAGGGGCTCCGCGCATATAAAACAAGAGACAATAAAGCTCAGTTTTACCCATTTCGATTTATACTTCGTTTATTTAGCATAACTTATGTTCGACACGATCTTTCTTTAACTAAGTTCCTCTCTTTTACAGATGAACACCGTGCTACGCCCATCCAGGATACGACACAACGGAGACACAGGCGTAGACGTGCAGCAGGGACCCGTTCCAAGGATTCTTTTCAGATTAAGACCCTACGCAAACCTTTTTTACTGTCTCTTGTTGATACACATCCCCTGGTTTCTTGGTATAACCAAGGAGGAGGCTGGCGTTTCGGCATGTGGCCACGTCAGAGTTTTGCGCGTACCTGGACTCTAGGGGCTTATTACTAAGGGCGTTATCCCGCCCGCCCTCATAAAGACCGAATACCTTAGGGAGGGTTCGGCGTCGCGAGTTTGGCCTTATATGCATCAGTTCCGAATCATCTCTTTGGTCAAATGTTGGGTTTGCCCGGCTCCTGTGTTTTGCTGCCTTACATTTCGCTCTATCGGCTAAGGCGGCACCAGGAGAACTACTGCGATTGTGCCCCGGTTCGGCCAGGCGAGCACCTCAGTAGAGAAAGCTGAAAACTGACTGTCATGATATAGCGTGAGACTGGTCAACCACTCGATGACATACCAGAATCTTTAGGATTCCTCCGCATTAACAAAGGGCCGTTTCCCGGCCAGGCACATACGCGCCCCGAGTTCGGGCGAGCGCAGGCGCCACCAGGGGCTATATAAGTAGTCTCAATGTCAAACTCCTATGGCTAAGTGAAAGTGATAAAGCATCATAGTTCGACTGCCTAGTTCGCTGCGCTATCACCTCCTTTCTAGGACCAAGACGTTGGATCAAGTGTGAAAATGCGCCTTCTGCGAACACCCCCGCATTATGTGCGTGGGGGCTGAAGCCGACGACTGCCATCTTTCAGATTATATATATGTATATGTTAAACGGCCGCATAGGAGGTATTCCAGTACTTGCAGGCATAAGTATAAAAGCTTCTACAATTTATCAAAATATTGTTTTACAATAATACATGCTATTCGAATATAGTATCCTTCGAGCACTGCGTCTCTATTAAACGAGCACATTGCAGAACTTCCTAAAAATAGCGCTTGGCAGGTACTTGGCTTCCATCCGAGTCCGGGGATGCAACAGCGATGGCTTCCATTTCCGCCCAGTATGTCTTGACACGGGCAAGAGCCATCCGCGCACCCTCTATGCACGCTGACCTCTTCATCGCATTGATATGCGGCGCCGCACTAAGGAACTGTCGCACCAAGTTGAAATAACTTTTCGGGTCTGGCATCTCTGGCCACAGATGACTCATGACATACTTCATGGCGAGTCCGGACAACCTATTTAGCTCGGCCCATTCGGCCAAACGATCGGCTAATGACAGTGGACGCTCTGGATTGTGGAACGGCGACCAGAATAGCTTTTCCACTTTGCGATCTTCTTGATCTCGGAAGTGTTCGGCCGCATCTACGGCACTCGCTGCTAAATCCAGATAGGTGTCCGCCGTACTCCACATCTGGTCTAACGGAGCATGTTTAGGATCACAAAACTTCCTCCACAGCATAAAGGGCTTTCTAGCCGCGATCTCTCCGGCCTGATGCAGCTCCTCCTTCATAGCTCTCATCGCACAGCGAGCATCCTTGGCATCGGCAACAGCCTTCTTCAGGTCCGTCTGTTCCGCCCGATCTTCTTTTTCAAGAAGCTTGCAACGGTCAGCAGCGTTCTTCGGCCTCACGGCCATCTCGGCCATTTCCTTCTTGCTTCGGAAGTGAGCAGCCTGCTCGGCTTTCAGCTCTTCAATTTCCTTTCCGGCAGCCGCATCACTTTTCCTGGCTTGCTCCTTGGCTCGGGCAAGTTCCGCCCGAAGATTCTCCATGGCAGCAGCACCATCTGCATCAAGTGCACACATTGTAAGATACTGGCATAAAGCTCCTCTTACCAGGCGCCGCCGAAGGAATCGCATACCTTGTGCCTCGTCAAGCCGCTTGTTGACAAGCGTGATGTCGGCATCTGCCACGTCAAGTTGCCGCTTTAGCTCGGCAAATCCATCAGTCCGGCTGGCCACCGGACACTTCACCACCTACATATAAAGGCGGCATATTAGACCTGGGATTATGATCCTCTGTGCGCCGTCACTTTCGACAACACATAGAGTCTCAGGGGCTACTATCTACACAGGGCGCATCTTATTTATGCGCAACTATCCAAAAAGGGTACATTATTTCGCGTACCTCAAAACCCGTCAGTAAACTCCTGACGGCCTCGTGCAATCCACTCTCCGCGGATGAAATCCTCTCAATCACCGTACCCATCAATGCACGATGCTCCTCTGAGATAGATGCTCGCCCTAGCAGATCCTTCAGCTCCTCCAACCGCGCACCAGACGGTGCCGGACTCGTCCAATGTCCCTTTTTGAAGGCCGGACGTGGAGGGCTTTGGGGGGCCATATGACTACCTTCCGGCCCCACCGGATTCGGAGAAACCCTTCGCGACGATACCTCAGGATCGCCCGCCTCGCAAGGCGGTACGGCAGGGGGAGGTGTTCCGCTCTCCATCATCTCCGGAAGAAGATCCCCCGAAGACGAGCTCTGCTGAGAAGGGCTAAGGTCCGAGCTACAAGTTAATTTTCGATTACTTTTCTCAGATATAAAGCAGGGATTTCTCTCGTTTCTTAAAAAGAAAACTCCTCTCTACTTACGGCTCGGTGGAGGGCTGATCCCCTTGAGGGCATAATTCGGCCAAAGTATCCCCCAGCACAGGACCCTTTGGCGAAGATTTCTTCCCCTGCTTTAAGGCCATGGTCTCCGGGTCTTCACAGGCGGTAGTCTTCTTCCCCTGAGGAGAGGAATTTTCGATTCCTCCCTTCCGGACAACCTCCCTTGAGGAGGTTGTAGCTTCCTTGTCCCCTCCCTCGCTTCCCTTTGAAGGCACAACCTCCAACATCCCGAGTAGCACGGGACCCGGCATGGTCTCGGGGAGGGGCGCCAGACACCTAATTAGCTTTGCTTTCGCTATCCACTCCTGTTTAAAGGACAGCACTTTTAGGGGCAATTTTATGATAAATATACGGATAGCAAGTCCGGGCACAAGGCTACTTACTTGAGTATCCGAACGATTGCAGCTCAGACCTGCGTCGTCCGTAGAATCCGTACACACTACTCGTGGTTCGAAGAACAATTTGTACATCTCCACGGGCGTCATGCCAAGAAAATGTTGGAGAACTCGTGGTCCCTCCGGGTTGAACTCCCATAGGTAGAGGGGGCGACGTTTGCAGGGCAAAACATGGCGAATTAACATAACCTGCGTCACCACGACCAGACTGATGTCTCTTTCTAGGAGATCTCGGATGTGGCCCTGCAACAGGGGCACGTCCTTTGCCGGCCCCTAGTCCAGCCCCGTATTGACCCATGACGCCAGTCATGGCGGGGGACCCAAGCGAAAGACAGGTGGCGCCACCCACTTAAGGGCCCTGGGAGCGGTAATATAAAACCACTCTCGTTGCCATAACCTGGACTCCTCTTGAAAAGAGCCCTTGGGCCATGGAGTACCAACATTCTTGCTTATAAAAGCACCTCCGCACTCCGCGTGCCGTCCCTCGATCATCTTCGGCTCTACTTTGAAGGTCTTGAGCCATAGTTCAAAGTGAGGAGTGATACGGAGGAAGGCTTCACAAACGACGATGAATGAGGAAATATGGAGGATGGACTCTGGGGCTAAGTAGTGAAATTCCAGCCCATAATAATACATGAGCCCCCTCACGAAGGGATCCGTCGGGAAGCCTAGCCCCCGAAGGAAGTGAGACATGAACACCACACTCTCACCGGACTTGGGAGTGGGAATGACCTGCCCTTGAGCTGGCAGCCTATGCGAGATTTCACCGGTCAAGAACCTGGCCTCTCTCAACTTCAGCACGTCCTCCTCCGTGACGGAGGAGGGCATCCATCGGCCTCGAAGGTCGGAACCGGACATTGTCGAAGGTCCGAAGCGCCTGAAATCTGGAGCCTTGGGTGTTGGAACTCGAGGCGAAGGGCGAACTCGTTTGAGATTGAAAGAAAGGAGTAAGGCCTTGGTCTCTTTATAAGAGGTTGAATATCAAGGGCCTTCTCCGTGACCATTTGGGACTCGCCTTTGATCGAGAAAATATACCAACGGGTACGGTTGGGTTACCCACGCCCGTATTGATGAGAATCCCGGAATAAGGGGACACGATCTCTGCTTTAACAAGACGTGCCAAGGAAACCACCTCGCTAAACACGCTGAGGTAGAACAATAAAACGATTCAAATAAAGACTTCACCATGGTGTGATGTCACGCTACGGAATACGTCAGCAGATTAGATTTGTGTAAATATTATTCTCTCTATGGCAATATGTGGAAACTTATTTTGCAGAGTCGGACACTACCTTTGTGTTCTAAATCTCCTATGAAGTACTTGGAGGAGGAACCCGCCTTGCAATGCCGAAGACAATCTGCGCCGGACTCATCGTCATTGAAGCCTGGTTCAGGGGCTACTGAGGGAGTCCTGGATTAGGGGGTGTCCGGATGGCCGGACTATACCTTCGGCCGGACTCCTAGACTATGAAGATACAAGATTGAAGCCTTTGTCCCATGTCCGAAAGGGACTTTCCTTGGCATGGAAGGCAAGCTTGGCGATACGGATATGTAGATCTCCTACCATTGTAACTGACTCTGTGTAACCCTAGCCCTCTCCGGTGTCTATATAAACCGGAGAGTTTTAGTCTGTAGGACGAACAAGAATCATACCATAGGCTAGCTTCTAGGGTTTAGCCTCTCTGATCTCGTGGTGGATCAACTCTTGTACTACCCATATCATCAATATTAATCAAGCAGGACGTAGGGTTTTACCTCCATCAAGGGGGGCCGAACCTGGGTAAAACATCGTGTCCCCTACCTCTTGTTACCATCCAGCCTAGACGCACAGTTCGGGACCCCCTACCCGAGATCCGCCAGTTTTGACACCGACAGGGGGGCTCGCCGAAGTTAAGGAAGAACCACCCGCAGCAGGGACGGGGGCTCGCCGGAGAGGTACCCCACTATCTATCTTAGGGTTCAGGGTGGGGGCGAGGGCCTAGAGGGCTAGCCGAGGCGGTGGTGGCGAGTTGCTTCGGGGCGGCGAGGCGGCGCTGGGGCTGGCGGTTCGGCCGGTGGTGGCTGGCAGCTCAGGGGGTGCAGGTTGAAGATGAACTGTAGGCCCTCCCGAAACTACATGTCAAGTGCCTCTCTGCTACCATTGCGTTCAGTTTTGACAGTAGCATTCCGATTCCACAGTAAATTTCAGTTTCGACAGTTAAGTTCAGAGTCAGCAGTTTTTACCTCATCTGTTGTAGTTAAGGTGGTTTTTGGTGATGTTAATTTTACATCCATTTTACATCATCTATTGGAGATGCTATTAGAATCCCACTTGAGATTGACGATGTCTGTCTTGTGCTGCTTCAGCCTTGACATCTTACGGCTCACCGGAGCTGCTCCAACAACAGAATGATCTGTCACAACAGAGCAGTGCCCTAGACGCCGTCTATAGATTCCTCAGATCTTCCTCCACACCTCCGACAGCCACCTCTGCCTCAACTGCTTCAGCGACCAACCCAATGATGCTGAGGTCGACACGGCTACGGCAAAGAGGTTGTACACTTGTTGCATCACTTATTACTATACATTCACGTCGATCCGTTAGGGCTATTTCGGTTCAATGGAAAAACATCGATCCACTGGTTGTTACCATCACTCTAAATTCCTGCATGCTCTCTTTACATAATCTCACCAGATTTTTTTCGTATGCATGTCAGATATTGTACATAGTCATGCTGAACATGTAGAGAAAAAGAGAAGAGTTTTGCGCGGCAATACAATGTCATGCAGACATCGCTCCATGGTGGGTTCAATGGCAAACCCTCCCCACCCCTCTCCAGATTGTAATCCAGAGGAAGATATCTGTTCTGAGGCGGATTCGGACGCCGCTGACCACTCCTATTTACCCCCCAAGGTGTTTGCTCTACCTTGGCATGATGATGTTAGTCACATCATGCATATGTTGCCTTGCAGTGCCTACTTCTAACATCATATATGTCATCTGCTTAGTTTAGACATGTTCTGTAATGCCACCTGTTTAGTTTCTATATCATATATGGGAATTATGCAGTCTCATGTCTTTTAGCTAGCCATAATATATGTGAAATGTGCAATGCCATCCTATTTAACCAAGCATCATACATTTGAATGATATCTTGCCCATCCTTTTCTTCATTACATTTCCATTTGTCAACAATGTTTGTACATTAAACTACTCTTCCTGTGAATCAGTCATTTGGGTGGGAGATGGAAAAATCTGGAGTGAAAACAAGGCCTTCAGAGCAGACAGTGCTACCTGTCGAAGCAGATCTCTTGTTGGGTCCCGATAGCTCCTCAGAGATGGATCAGAGACAGATGACCAGTCCTATTCCCCCACTGAGGTGTATGCTCTAACTTGGCACGGTTATACTGCCCATATCATGCATACGGTGTCTTGCATTGCATAGTTTAGACATCATATACACAATATTCAACACCACATTCTTAGTTCAGACATCATATCGAATGCCCTCTGTTTAGCATATAAATCACATATGTGAATTAAATGATGCGATCCTGATTACTTAGATAACATGTAGGTGAATTATGTCATGCGATCCTGTTTAGTTATTCATCATATCTTTGAATTATGTTATGCTATGCTATCCAGTTTAGATAGACATCATATATGTGAAATTATGTCATGCTATCCGTTTTAGTTAAACAATATACATGTCAACTATTTCATGCCCTCTTTTTTCCACACTATCTATTGCATCTGTCTCTCATATAATGTCTATACATTCAACTATGTTTCTTGTTTATCAGCCATTTGAATTGGAGCGGGTGATGCCAGTATCTAGCGGACTAAAAACACGGTCTTCAAATAAAATAGTGCTACCTCTTGGTGGAGATAGCACCCCGGTTGTACATGCACAAGAACCATCCCTACCACACATCACCCAAACTCTCGCAGATTGTACCCCTACTATGATGGACAGAGAACCAGCTTCACCCAATCTAACCCCAACCCCAGCCGATAGTAACCCAGTTCCTGTTGACACAGCACCATCTCCACCACAGAGCTCCCAAACAAGAGCAGTTAGTAAGGCAGCTCCAGTGCCCATAGGGCCAGTACTATCACGGCGAACCCCAACTCCACAAGTTAGTACGCCTATTCCTATGGAGGAAGCACAACCAGCTAGTCGTAGTTTAGCATCTATCGCATTTGATGTTGTTAAATCGTATGTGCGTATTTTCCCATCTTGGAAATATTATACTGAAGATGAAGGAAAATGCCAGTTGCAGGTGTTTGTCCAGGAGTTATGTGTAAGTAATGTTATTCATGGCAATTACTTTGCTTCGTCCCATACATCCTACCTCCATGATGGTTATAATACATCAAATTTTCCCATTTTTCTCTATAGAGAAGGACCGATTTGGAAACTCGGGATGAGGTAACCTGTGCTAATACCTCTGCTATCTCCAAGAATGCTTGGTGGCAGTATCGGAATTACCTGAAGAAAACGTACTTCACCGGCAAAGAAACTCATCAAATTCCCTTATGTTCTCTTGAGACACATTTATTGGACGATGACTGGGAACGCCTTGTTCTGTATTGGTCCCGAACCAAGAATGTGGTAAGGTCTATGAGCTCATTTTCTATTTTTAAGTATTATATTCTTGCGTCTTACTGTACTCTGTTCATGTAGAACAAGTGCCTAAACCTGAAGAACAATCGTTCTAATTTAAGATTCCATTGCTACCATAGGACATAGATATATGTTTGTTTGATGCTTTTATTATGTACTAGTACTTGGCAATAGAAGACTTGGTAGTTTAATCCTGTCCACCTTACTAATGAACTGGTTCACCGAAATGAGTTTCATATACTAGTAAATGCTAAACTTGTTATGTGTCTGCTTGTTTCTTCTTTTAGAATGCTGACAGAATATTGGGGAAGAGTGCCTTATTAAGCAACGGTAAAGGAAGTAATGCAGATAAGGTTCAGGATAGTGACACATCCTGTCTTGGTTTAGTGTTGGAGTTACTGGCCACTACCGCTTGCACAAGCTATTCAAACTCACTATCTGAATCAGTTCGGTTTCTTGAGTCTCAACTACAAGCTGACATCGACCAGCTGTGCTGCGACAAGAAGCGGAAGGACTTTGGAAGTCCCTGGAGCATTCAGATGCATACTTTCTGGTGCAACAGCAAGCGTTGGAGGATTTTAGCACCAAACAGGACAAAGCTAATCAGCTTGCTAAGAATATTGCCAGCATGGTGGATACCCAGGATAACGTTTCTTGAGCTCTTCTGAAGTTGTTTCAGTTATGCTCTTGTTTTGCTGCTGTGTTTATTTGCACTGGTGGCCAATTTTGACGGCCAGTGTATATGATATGCTGCTTTGTTCCCTATATTTGCACTGGTGGCAAACTTTGATGCCCAGTGGATGTAATATGTGTAATAGCCGTGATAGCCTAGCGTTAGTTGCTTGCTTATTTACTTCCTTGTTGTCTTGTTTATTTGTTTGCTTGTAGTCATTGCAATTCTTTTTCCGCGGTTAACTAGTGGCTGCAATAACCTATTTTTTAAAACTAGGCCACAATAACCATGGGCTAATATTTACTATAGTGACACTGGGTCTCCTACGGGCCGTAGAAACAATGGGCCTTCTACGGGCCGTAGAAACAGTAGGCCTTCTACGGGCCATAGAAACAATGGGCCTTCTACGGGTCGTATCATCAATGGGCCTTATACAGGCCGTATGATCGATTGGCCAAACATGGGCCAATAATAGGCCGCATTATGGCCGTAAACGGGCTAGAGTTGGAATTGTCCGTTCATGGGCCGACTATAACGGGCCATCGTTAATAGGCCATATTTGATGACGCGATGAAAATGGCCCAACGTATTAACGGACCACAAACGGGCCGACTGTAACCACGGGCTGAATTTGGCCCACAAGAAGAAAATGACAGTAACGGGCCATAAGTAAAGGAATGCTGGAAATGAGCCCAAGAATAAATGGGCTCTAAGAAGGCCGAAAGATAACATGGGCTGGAAACGGCCCAACGGAATAACGGGCCGTTAATGGGTATAAAGTGATACACTGTTCATTACGAGCCAGATTCACCACGGGTCGTTAATGGGTGTAAAGTGATACATTGTTCATTACGGGCCAGTTTCACCACGGGCCGTTAATAGGCCAAGAGTTACATAGGGCCTCATATGGGCCAAAAGACGTCATACGCCATACATGGGCCAGAAGTGAGAACGGGCTGGAATCATATTGGATGGCCCAGATGACGCTACTGGGCCTAATTCGGATAGGGCGTAACGGGCCTTGGGTTAGCGGGTTGTAAATGGGCTATATGCGAACAGGCCATTAACAGGCTTTCCATGGGCCGGCCCGCCACCTTTTGACCAAGTCAAACGGGCCGGACTTTTCACAGGAATGGGCCTCTGTTGGGCCGTGCCACGTGTCAACGTATCATAGGCGCCTTCCGTCCAATGAGTGGTTGACATCTGTCCCAACGATGAGCCGACACATGTTTCCTCCAGCCAATGATGATTTTACATGTGGAAAATCCCCATTGGTCGGGGCTGTTAACGGGTTATCGGATCCAAAACCCGACCTGAAAGCTTAACAACGTTCCGTTACGGTGGATGCCACGTGTCGGTCACCCTTGACGAAAGCACTTCTGTGACGCGCGATTTATCGTCATGGAAGTGGACACTTCCGTGATGATAATTTTGGTAATGTCATGGAACACTTCTACGACAACACAGGTATGACTATCTTGATTCTGTCATAAATTTGTTATGGATGTACATGCATGACAAAAAAAGCGACCTACTGTGACAAACACGTATCATCACGAAAGTGTATTTTTTTGTAGTGCATGCCAGAGGAGAGGGTCGACGGTGCCGTGTGCGAGACGGTGGCCGACATTGTGAGGCGGTGGTTTTGGGTAATTTCTAGTTTACAGAATTAAAAATCAACTAGGGATGGCAATGGGTAGGGTATGGGTGGGTACAACATCCTTCTGCCCAAACCCGTACCCATAGAAACTTTCTACACCCACCCACTTCAATACCTATGGGCATAAATTAACACACGTGCCCATACCCATCGGGTATCCTCTACCCAATGGGTACCCAGTGGGTAAAATGTATAACATTAAATTTTTAAAAGGTAGAGAAATGAGTTTAAAAATCAAGTGATGATGGGCAAGCAGTATAGCACAGACACATCCTCCTCATGTGGGACGCCTCTTGGAGGCATCAATAAATTATGAGTAGCGGTTCATGTGGATCGCTTGATCGTTGGACAACTTTCCAATAGAAAAGAGTCGATATTTCATCTTTTTGAGGAGTCACATAGGCCGTAGGAGAAGTGGCGAGCAGGTGACTACTGGCCTATGAGCTATGGATGGTTTAAGGAATATGATATTTAGGGTTGGTCCATAGGAGTTTTATGTTGATCCACATGTCATAGGAACCATTTTCATTTTTTTATCATTTTTTGGGTATCCATTGGGTTACCCATGGGCACAAGTTCATACCCATGCCCTACCCATATATTTTGTGGGTATGGTTACCCATTACCCGCGGGTACAAAATCTCTTCAAGTCTTACCCATGCCTGTTATTTTCAGGTAGGGTACCCGCGAGTACCCATACCCATGGGCAAAACTGTCGTCCCTAAAATCAACATTACCTAGTGATTCTACTAATCAGTGTTGTCGTGTTTGATTGCAGGCCTTATACAGGGTTGCTGAGGAACACGAGGCCGAGGCGGCTAGGGTTCTCGAAGCTGAGTGCAAGCGCCTACTTCAGAACTTACGACACGAGGCTAGGGTGCAGGCGGTTTGAGGCTACTACGCCTCGAATAATATTAGGAGGGCCAAGCAGAAGTGCCACCTCAAGTATCTGAGTAAGGAGAAGTACATGAAGGTAATTAACTATTCTTAAGGCCTTGTACCTAGTTTCCTTGATTTCATTCGTAGGCGTAGTGCTTAAATTTCTCTTTGCCAAACTTAGGTGACCCCGGGATGGTGTGCGGATTTGATAGACTATTGGGAGGCATTGGTGGATGAGTGGTGCTCTCCCCAATGGCTAGCCGAACATAACAAGGCCAGGGATAAGCATTCCAAAATGCGAGGTGTCCCACACCATCAATGGAGCTCCAACCTGTGTGAGTACAAGGATCACTGGGTATGTGGTTTCAGCCCTTAACGATTCATGCAATTTCATTCTTCATGCTAGCTTCAGCCCTTAACTAATATGTTGTTCCTCTCTTTTAGGCGAGACACAACAAGAAGGAAGTGCCACCATTGTACGACCTCTATGCCATGGCCCATATGGCCCCGTTCAAGAAGGCCAAGGCATTCTCTGAGGATGATCTCGATCATCCAGACAGCTTCACCAACATCTCCTCCCACAACAACCTCGTGAGGTACAGAGACTAGGGGAAGGAGACGAAAGGGGATGAGTTCAACCTGAGCCAAAGTCCTTTTGATACAGAGCTCATGATGCTATCTGGTGATGGGAGGAGACATGGCTCGATAGCCATTGGGGATGGACCGATACATTGTCCTAGTAGTCTCCTGGAGATCAAGAAGCGCCACGCGAAGTCTCTTCCTGACATACCGCCTCGACCATGGCCAGTGGACCTTGCCATTGAGGCTAGGGCCCAGGATCTTCTGGCAGAGGCAAACAGGCATGCCAAGGAGAGGGAGACCGAGCTCGAGCAGAGGACGACTAGGATGCTGGAAGAGGAGAGGAATCGGAATGACGCGTCTCACCGGGCCCTATACGAGCTCCTCGTGGTAATTATCTCCTGCTTATTAGCGAAATCATGCATGTAATGTTCATTTCATTACTAACTAATATCACTGACTCGTGAAATCAAAATGTGCAGACCGTGTGCGAGAAAAATGGTCAGACCCCTCTACTGATGCCTCAGATTGCTATAGCGGACACGGTGAGTTTCATTTGAATGGTCATTAGTTACTAGTATTCACATTTCAGTTCCATCATGATAACGAGACATTGCAAATGATCTTTGGTGCAACATGCCTCCCGACAAGCATCGACTGATCCTTCTCCGCCTCGCTGTGGCGCATCCCCGACCACCAGTGGTCCTTCACCATCTGACACTGGCGTAAACCCGAACCGGCCCTTCACCTCCATGATGACGATAACATTTCTCTAGTGTTTTGCCTACCAAATGCATAAAGACCTAGACTTAGCTTTATTTCCTCCAAAATGGTTACCATAATGAACTAGACTTAGCCAATCTTCCTACAAAATGACATAATTAGCTTACTTAGCTCCAAAATGATCTATACTTAACTAAATTAGTTCTAATATGCTTAGTTACCTAGGTTAGCTAAATAAAGACCTATAGTTAGCTTACTTATGTCAAAAATGGCATAATATGCTTAGTTAACTCAAAAATGGCAAAATTAGTTAAGTGAGCTCCAAAATGACCCATTTTACCTAGGTTTGCTCCAATATGACCCATCCAAAATGAGCAAGTTTACCTAGGTTAGCTCCAATATGATCCATTTTACCTACGTTAGCTCCAATATGATCCATTTTACCTATGTTAGCAAAAAATGGCATAATTACCTATGTAAGCTCTAAAATGACACAAATAAGGAACAAGAAGAAGAAAAACAAGGAAGAGGAGAAAAGAAAGAGTAGAAGAAGAAAAAGAAAGAATAAAAGAAGAAGAATGAGAAGGAAAAGGAAAAGGGTAAAAACCTTCTTCTTCTAGTCTTCTTCTTCTTCTTCTTTTAGTCTTCTTCTTCATCTCCAAAATGACCTAAGTTAGCTCTAAGTTAGCTCTAATATGCTTAGTTGCCCAGGTTAGCTCAATAATAACCTATACTTAGCTGCTTTATATCAAAAATGGCATAATATGCTTAGTTCACTCAAAAAGGCATAATTACCTAGGTTAGCTCCATTTTACCTAAGTATGCTTACTTATTCTTCTTCTTCTTCATTTTCTTCTTCTTCTTCTTCTAGTTTTCTTGTTCTAACTTTCTTGTTTCCCATTTGCAGATTTCATTTACTTCACGGAAGCTTGCATGGATGGAGTGTTCCCTTTATGCTTTTCTTTTGTATCACTGAACAATGTAGGACTAGTTATATGGATGGATGGATAGGTGTTGGATGAACAATGTGATGAAACTATGTGTTGGTTATGTATGGACGGAACTATGTGTTGGTTATGTATGTATGATGAAACTTGTGTGTTGGATATGTCACATGTCCGCTGTGAAATTTGTGTGTTCAAACTTGTGTGTTGAAATTAAATGAATATAAGAAAAAACAGGGGCTATACAGGCTCTTTGCCATCCGCTGACTGATGGCAAAGCTGCCACATGGCAGCTTCCTGTACAGCCTGGGACACTGGCTAGCCTATTTGGTTACTTTTCCATCTGCCAGCGGACAGTGTCGCTTGACACATGGCAGCACCTGGGGGCTGGCCTATTTCGCTACAATGTCATTCGCTGGCTGACGGCAAATGTGCGATTGTCTTTGTTGTACGCCAGCGGACGGCAAAGCAAGACGTTAACCCCGTAACGGACCTAACCTGGCACTTGTGTCGTCCGAGCTCTTTGTCATCCGCTAGAGGACATCAAAGAGCGTTTCATCTTTGCCGTCCACCCGGACGACAAAGAGCACTTCGCCGTAGCCTATTTAGCCGGACATGTTGTCGTCTGCTCACGGACGGCAAAGGCCTTTGCCGTCAGTCATGCATGCCTTTGCCATCAGCCATGGCGGATGGCAAAGTGCCTGATTCCTGTAGTGATTCATGGCACCCCTGAAAAGCCTGCCAACCACACCAACAGAAACTGCTGGGTTTTTAAACAGGGCGGTAAATTTGTAAGTGCATCTAGTGCCACCCCTAGTTGGTTTTGGAGTATTGACGACAAACCTAGTTGAGGGACTAATGTGTTTGTGAGAATTGTAGGATAACACAGGTAGAAGTCCCTCATTGATTCGGTTTTCCTACCAGAGATGACCCCTAAAAATGTATGAAGACATTGAAGTCAAAGGTGGTATATGAAGATATTCACATTTGAAGACTATGACAAGAGAAGACACCACATGAAGCCTATGGAGCTCGAAGACTTAGATCTTTCGTAGTTCTTTTTCTTTTGTGTTGAGTCATAGGAACCACCGTACTGTTAAGTGGGGTCCAAGAGAACCAGTCAGACTGACTGAAGTGATGCCTAACCAAAAACCTGTGTCTTTGAGTGAAGACTATGAGAGCGAATCTTGTCCAGAGTCGGACAAGTCAGCTTTGCTTGTAGCCCAAGTAAAGTTGCCGTGTGAGTTTGAAATCTGACCATTGGAACACGTGTCAGTTCCTTAGTGACCTAGGGTCATTTCGGACAAATCAGGTCGGGTTGCCAAGTGGCTATAAATAGCCCACCCCCACAACCATAAACGGTTGGCTGCTCGGATTGAGAGTACGGCTTTTGTCGTTTGAGAGCAACCCACCTCGAAGCCTTTGAGAGAGAATTCCTTGCGAGGATAAAGCCCTAACCAGCCAGAGCCAGAGAGATTTGGGCATCACTTAAGTCTTCTTGTCTGTGTGATCTGAAGACTTATTACACTTGAGGACTGTGCATCCTCCAGCCGGTTAGGCGTCGCGTTCTGAGCATCCAAGAGACATTGTGGATTGCCGGTGAACGAAGTCTGTGAAGGTTTGGGAGTCTACCTTGAAGAATTACCAGAGTGATTGGGCGAGGTCTGTGTGACCTTAGCTCAAGGGGAATACGGTGAGGACTGGGTGTCCTGAGCTGCGTGTTCAGGACTGGGTGTCCGGGACTGTGTGTCCTAAGGTTTAAATACCTAGCCGCGCCAACCAGACGTACAGTTGTCACAACAACTGGAACTGGTCCAACAAATCATTGTCTTCAACGAGTCACTGGTTTCATCTTCCCTTCCCTTTACTTACTGTTGCTCCTTGTGAAGTCATTGTATGTTTGCACTATATTTTGTCTTCACTGAGTGACTGCATGTTCTGTATGGCTTCATAATATCTTCCTACCTGATCCTTACTACATTGCTGCTATTAAGTCATTATGCTTTCACTTCATTGAATACTTGACTATGGCTTGCCTAGTGTAGTCTACCTTCCGCTGCATGGTAATAGGTTTATTTCTATCGTTTGTCTTCATAACTTCCACGTTTTGAAGACTTCCATAAAAATCGCCTATTCACCCCCCCCCCTCTAGTCGATATAACGCACTTTCAAAATAAAATACTGAACACAAGAGGAAAGGGCCTCAAAGTGAGGACGATGATGAGCCCCGCCCTCTGAATACAAGGGGACAAAAGAAGTTCCCCCCGAAGGTGAAAACAGTGAACATGATATATGTCATGCATATCTCAAAGAGGGAGCGCAAGCGCACACTAAAGGATGTCTACGCCATAGAGCCTGTCACCCCAAAATTCAACCCATGGTCGGCTTGTCCGATCACCTTCGATCGCAGGGACCACCCAACTAGTATCCGTCATGGAGGTTCGGCGGCCCTGGTACTCGATCCCATCATCGATGGATACCATCTCACCAGAGTCCTTATGGACAGCGGAAACAGTCTGAACCTGATCTATCTAGACATTGTCCATAAGATGGGTATTGACTCGTCAAGAACCAAGCCCAACAATACTACCTTCAAAGGAGTTATAACCGGTGTGGAGGCCCGCAGTACGGGCTCCCTAACATTGGAAGTAGTCTTCGGTTCTCCGGACATCTTCCGAAGCAAAGACTTGATCTTCGACATGCTTTCGCCCGCTTTAATGTAGTCCCACATTATGCTTACTTAATTCTCAAAATGCTCGGACCATACAGCGTTATCACAGTCAATGGAAATATGGAGCGCTCCCTCCATACTGAGGAGCACACCGCGGCCCTAGTAGCTGAGGTACAGAACGTCCTAATCAAGCGGAACAACTCATCGGTCATCAAGACCCCTGACACTGCCAAGCGAGTTCGGTCTATGCTACGGAACGACAGCTCGGCAGATCCAGCGCTTGAATAGCAGTTCAGCCTCCGCCGATCGCCCTATAAGGTTGCAGCGTACGTACCGCGTGTGCATAATTATGCACTCAAAATACCTTGGGCAGCGCCAGAGGCACACTGCGGAAAGGGTCTACAGTACGGCTTTCTCGGTGTTCTGGGAATGGGGGTCCCCAGACTTGCCTACCTACGGCCCATGGCGTGGCTCTGCAAGCAAGCCCATACAGCCCATCTTCACCAACAAGCACTCAAGACCCTCGCGAGGGGCCAAGCCTCGCGAGGCGGACGACACAAGACCTCCTCGGGAGCGGCCTCACCAGGCTGGCTTGCGAGGGGCGGAGAGTTCAAGGCAAGACAAACCTCGCGAGGTTCCAGTGATGTGAGCCATGACGACCAAGGCCAGGCAAGCGCCAGCGTGCAGAGTGTCCTTGTTTCCTCTTTGGTGCTACGGAAGCAAGCGTAGGCGCGGAGTACCGATGCGTCAAGCAAAGGTTTCCACATCGGTGCAACGAGACCAAGACTAGCAGGACGGCAAGACAGAGGTCACCATGGAGCCCAAGGCGGCGTTGATAGGTCTCCGTCGTATCTACCTTTCCAAACACTTTTTCCCTCGTTTTGGACTCTAACTTGCATGATTTGAATGGAACTAACCCGGACTGACGCTGTTTTCAGAAGAATTGCCATGGTGTTATTTATGTGCAGAAAGAAAAGTTCTCGGAATGACCTGAAACTCCACGGATATTATTTTTGGAAATAATAAAAAATACTGGCAAAGAATCAAGGCCAGGGGCCCACACCCTAGTCACGAGGGTGGGGGCGCGCCTGCCCCCCTAGGCGCGCCCCTGCCTCATGGGCCCCCTGGAGCTCCACCGACCTCAACTCCAACTCTATATATTCGTGTTCGGGGAGAAAAAAATAGAGGAGAAGGATTCATCGCGTTTTACGATACGGAGCCGCCTCCAAGCCCTCAACTCTCTCGGGAGGGCTGATCTGGAGTCCGTTCAGGGTTCCGGAGAGGGGAATCCATCACCGTCGTCATCATCAACCATCCCCCATCACCAATTTTATGATGCTCACTACCATGCGTGAGTAATTCCAATGTAGGCTTGCTGGACGGTGATGGGTTGGATGAGATTTATCATGTAATCGAGTTAGTTTTGTTAGGGTTTGATCCCTAGTATCCACTATGTTCTGAGATTGATGTTGCTATGACCTTGCTTTGCTTAATGCTTGTCACTAGGGCCCGAGTGCCATGATTTCAGATTTGAACATATTATGTTTTCATGAATATATGTGAGTTCTCGATCTTATCTTGCAAGTTATAGTCACCTACTATGTGTTATGATCCGGCAACCCCGAAGTGACAATAATTGGGACCACTCCTGGTGATGACCGTAGTTTGAGGAGTTCATGTATTCACTATGTGTTAATGCTTTGGTCCGGTACTCTATTAAAAGGAGGCCTTAATATCCCTTAGTTTCCACTAGGACCCCGCTGCCACGGGATGGCAGGACAAAAGATGTCATGCAAGTTCTTTTCCATAAGCACGTATGACTATATTCGGAATACATGCCTACATTACATTGATGAATTGGAGCTAGTTCTGTGTCACCCTAGGTTATGACTGTTACATGATGAACCACATACGGCATAATTCTCTACCACCGATCCATTGCCTACGAGCTTTTCATATATTGTTCTTCGCTTATTTACTTTTCCGTTGCTATTGTTACGATCACTATAAAACACCAAAAATATTACTTTTGCTACCGTTACCTTTTGCCACCGTTACCACTACTATCATATTACTTTGCTACTAAATAATTTGCTGCAGATATTAAGTTATCCAGGTGTGGTCGAATTGACAACTCAGCTGCTAATACTTGAGAATATTCTTTGGCTCCCCTTGTGTCGAACCAATAAATTTGGGTTGAATACTCTACCCTCAAAAATTATTGTGATCCCCTACACTTGTGGGTTATCAAGACTATTTTCTGGCGCCGTTGCCGGGGAGCATATCTCTATTCTTTGAGTCACTTGGGATTTGTATCTGCTTATCATTATGAAGAACTTGAAAGATCCAAGAACCAAGATTTATCCGTCAACTACAAGGGGAGGTAAGGAACTGCCATCTAGCTCTGCACTTGATTCACCTTCTGTTTTGAGTAAGCTTGCAACACCTAGACCTGCTTCTGCTATAAATTCTGATATGTCGCATATTATTGATGATGCCACTTCTGCTATGCATGATACTTATGATGAAACTACTTCTATGCTTAATACTACTGTTCCACTTGGTGAATTTCTTGATGAACAACTTGCTAGGTCTAGAGAGAATGAAATTATTGAAACTAATAATATTGATCAAAGTGATGATGAAGGCTCTCCGAATAAATATGGATTACCTGTTGTGCCTGAGGGCTATGTTATGGATGAAGAAACTAAAAGAGACTTTCTTGCTTGCAATGATAGAAGTGATCTTAAGAAATTATTAGCTAAGCTTAAACAAAAAAACTCTGAATGCTAGAATGAAATATGATCCTGCTTATGCTACTTCACCTATCTTTGTTACTGATAAGGATTATGAATTCTCTATTGATCCTGATATAATTACTTTGGTTGAATCTGATCCTTTTTATGGCTATGAATCTGAAACTGTTGCGGCACATCTTACTAAATTAAATGATATAGCCACCCTATTCACTAATGATGAGAGAACTCGCTACTTTTATATCCTTCAAATATTTCCGTTCTCATTAAAGGGTGATGCTAAGATATGGTTTAATTCTCTTGATCCTGGTTGTGTGCATAGTCCCCGGGATATGATTTATTACTTCTCTGCTAAATATTTCCCTGCTCATAAGAAACAAGCTGCCTTAAGGGATATATATAATTTTGTGCAAATTGAAGAAGAGAGTCTCCCACGAACTTGGGGGAGGCTTCTCCAATTACTTAATGCTTTTCCTGATCATCCTATTAAGAAAAATGAAATACTTGATATCTTTTATAATGGACTAACCGATGCTTCCAGAGATTACCTGGATAGTTGCGCTGGTTCTGTTTTCAAGGAAAGAACACCAGATGAAGCTGAAATTCTATTGAATAATATGTTGACAAATGAAAATAATTGGACACTTCCTGAGCCAACTCCTGAGCCTATTCCTATACCAACTCCGAAGAAAAGGGGTGTTCTATTTCTCAGTCCTGAAGATATGCAAGAGGCAAAGAAATCCATGAAAGAAAAGGGTATTAAAGCTAAAGATGTTAAGAATTTACAGGGTTTTAATCCATCACCTATTGAAGAAACACACGGTCATGATAACCCGACATAGGTAGTAAAGGTAAATTCTCTCTATAGATATGATAAAGCTAAAATCCCTCCTACTAAGTTTGCTAGCCAATGTTTGGATGAGTTTGATTACTTTATGGTTAAGCAAGAAGACTTCAATACTTATTTTGGTAGACAATTGAAACAAAATGCTTATATGATTGAACACTTGGGTGATTATATGTCTAGAGTTAAAGGTGAACTTAAACTCATTAGTAAACATGCTTCTATGGTTACCACTCAAGTAGAACAAGTACTTAAAGCTCAGAATGATTTGCTCAATGAATTAAATAGTAAGAAAAATGATAATGTTGTTAGAGTAATGACTAGAGGTGGTAAAATGGCTCAGGAACCTTTGTATCCTGAAGGCCATCCTAAGAGAATTGAGCAAGATTCTCAGAGAAATAATATAGATGCACCTAGTCCTTCTAAAAGGAAGAAAAAGAAAAATGATAGGACTTTGCATGCTTCTAGTGAACCTGTTATTGACACACCTGAGAATCCCAATGATATCTCTATTTCTGATGCTGAAACACAATCTGGTAATGAACATGAAACTAGTGATAATGTTAATGATGATGTTCATGTTGATGCCCAACCCAGTAATGATAATGATATAGAAACTGAACCTGTTGTTCATCTTGATAACCCACAATCAAAGAATCAACGTTATGATAAAAGAGACTTTGTTGCTAGGAAGCATGGTAAGGAAAGAGAGCCTTGGGTTCAAAAACCCATGCCTTTTCCTCCTAAGCCATCCAAGAAAAAGGATGATGAGGATTTTGAGCGCTATGCTGAAATGATTAGACCTATCTTTTTGTGTATGCGTTTGACTGATATGCTTAAACTAAATCCGTATGCTAAGTACATGAAAGATATTGTTACTAATAAAAGAAAGATACCGAAAGCTGAAATTTCCACCATGCTTGCTAATTATACTTTTAAGGGTGGAATACCTAAGAAGCTAGGAGATCCAGGAGTACCAACTATACCATGCTCCGTTAAAAGAAACTATGTTAAAACTGCTTTATGTGATCTTCGAGCCGGTGCTAGTGTTATGCCTCTCTCTTTATATCATAGACTTGATTTGAATAAGTTGACACCTACTGAAATATCCTTGCAAATGGCAGATAAATCAACTGTTATACATGTCGGTATTTGTGAGGATGTGCCTGTTGTGGTTGCAAACGTTACTATTTTAACAGACTTTGTTATTCTTGATATTCCCGAGGACGATAGTATGTCCATTATTCTTGGAAGACCCTCTTTGAATACTGCAGGGGCTATTATTGATTGCACCAAAGGCAATGTCACTTTTCATGTTAATGGTAATGAGCATACGGTACACTTTCCGAGGAAACAACCGCAAGTCCAGCTACAAAACACTTGCTAAAATTGCAACTGAACAGCAGAAAGCTATGGAATATATTCAAAAACTGTTAGACAGAAGCGATGATCTGTTAGGTGCTGAAATGACTCGATCTGAATCCTTAATTGAAGACATAAAAAATCTTCACATTAAGTATCATGAACTTGAAAGTCGTCATGAAACTCTCTCAACAACTCATGAAAAGCTTTCCTATGATTATCTTCAAAGGAAGCAAGATCTTGAGAAATTGAGAGCGGTTCATGAAGATCTTCAAAAGGAAAACGAGTCACTTCACTCCAAACAGATCAGTCCCGCTCAGGAAGGATTTGAACCACCATGTCTTAAATGCATTGAGCGTGATAATGCTACTTCTGTTGCTGAATGTTCTACTGCTACTACTGTTGCAATATCTTCAACTGTTGATGTGGTAACTAACCCCTCTGCTGAGGATACCTCTGCTATTGCTGATGAGAATGCTAGGTTGAAGACATTGCTTGAAACAGGGTTGTACAAAAGTCTTAAAGGGCATCAGACACTATGTGATGTCCTCAAAAAGCAGATTCTAAACCGAAACCCGAGGAAAGAGGGTGTTGGGTTCGTAAGGAAAATGAATGCTAATGGCTCTTACTGGAAACCTGAGTAGTACCCCAAAACCACGTGGGTTGCTGCAAAGGAACCTTCAGCAGACCCATCCAATCTATCTGGCTTCATCTGTGCTAACCCCATTATCATTGATGAATCCTTTGATGCAAACTATATACTGTTTAAGAATCAGAATGGTGAAGTGTTTCCCAGGTACATTGGTACTAACTGCAGGAATGGACTGCCTATGAAGAAGATCTGGGTTCCGAAAAGGTGTCTGGAGAATCTTCCTATGAATGTCATCATGACACCTCACGTGAAGAAGACAAACCTCAGACCAAAGGCTTCATACGGTCCAAAGGCTTCATACAGATAGAGGACTCACCTGAGTCGCACTAACGCAAATGTTTTGCAGGGAAACCATACTCAGGCATATGAATATGAGAGCGGTTCATCAAACCGCCATGTTCATAAGACCAAGAACTATTCTGCTTATTCTTATGAGTACTATTGTCCGCCTGCAAGACTGTTTGCTAGGGCTCCAAAGCCAAAATTCTCAGATGTTGCACTTAGACTTATTGCTTCTCAGCCACCCTTGAAGATGTGGGTGGCTAAGAAAGCTTAACTCTCTTTTGCAGGGAAAGGTCTCCAGCAGAAAACCAAAATCGTCTGACGCCATTGCTGGGGACCTTAAACATCTTGTAGGGCGCAAGATCAAATGCCTGAATGGTCTTACTATGTACTTCATTCCTGAATCGCTTGCTACTCTCCCTATTAGTCCTAATCTGGATCTAAGCTTTCATAACCCATTGGTTCGTCAAATGTTTTTGCTTCACAATGCTCTTGGTGACGCCTATCCCCCTAACTGCACTGTAGGGTACGACACCAGCGTCTTCAGAATGGATTATTGATAGTGGGTGTACAAATCACATGACTGGCAAAAGAAGTCTTCTTATGGACTCAACCTTACATCCATCCGACAAGAGCCACATCACATTTGCTGACACTAGTAAAGGTAAGGTATTGGGTCTAGGTAGAGTTGCAATCTCAAGGGATCAACACATGGACAAAGTCATGTTTGTTGAATCCCTTGGCTTCAACTTAATGTCTGTCTCAATGCTTTGCGATTTGAACATGATCGTAATATTTGGAAAATATCGTTGCCTTGTACTAATGGAATCTGACAAGTCTCTAGTGTTTGAAGGGTATCGAAAAGATGATCTGTACGTAGTAGATTTCTCAGCAGGACCACAGCTTGCGTATGTCTTATAGCAAAAGCTTCAGAATGCTGGCTCTGGCATCGGAGGCTTGGGCATGCTGGCATGAGGAACCTCCACACCCTTGCGAAGAAGAAGCATGTCATGGGCATCGAGGGCGTCAAGTTCAAGAAAGACCACTTATGCGGTGCCTGTGAAGCAGGGAAGATGATGAGGGCCAAACATCCTTTGAAGACAATCATGACCACTACTCGACCCTTCGAACTGCTTCACATGGATCTTTTCGGTCCCACTCATTACTCAACTCTTACTACTACTGCATGCCTCTATGGCTTCGTTATTGTTGATGATTACTCTAGATACACTTGGGTGCACATAATCCTTTACAGGACTGAAGTGCAGGATGTCTTCAGACGCTTCGCCAATCGAGCTATGAACAATTATGGCGCCAAGATAAAGCACATCAGAAGTGACAATGGCACTGAATTCAAGAACACTGGCCTTGATACATATCTTGATACCTTGGGCACCACACATGAATTCTCAGCCCCGTACACGCCACAGCAGAATGGCGTCGTCGAACGCAAGAACAGAACACTCATTGAGATGGCCAGAACGATGCTAGATGAATACAAGACCCCAAGAAAATTCTGGCCTGAAGCCATTGATACTGCATGCCATACAATCAATCGTGTTTATCTTCACAAGCTTCTGAACAAGACATCTTATGAGCTCCTTACTATCAAGAAGCCAAATGTCAGTTACTTCAGAGTATTTGGCGCAAGGTGCTGGATCAAGGACCCACATCACACCTCAAAGTTTGCACCAAAAGCACATGAGGGTTTTATGCTTGGATATGGAAAGGATTCGCACTCCTACAGAGTCTTCAATCTCTTTCATTACAAAGTGGTTGAAACAGTGGATGTGCGGTTTGATGAGACCAATGGTTCACAAAGAGAGCAACTGCCAAATGTGCTAGATGAAGTTCCATCCAGTGAATCAATCAAGCTAATGGGAACTGGAGAAATTATACCTTCTGAAGCTCATCCTGAAGAAGAACTTATCATCTCAGCACCTGATCAACATGAAGACAATGCTCAGCCTGAAGACATTCCTTCTAACAACGACAATGATCAGCAAGAGCAAAGTCTTCGCCCTGTACATCCTCGCATTGCCAATGAAGTGCAGATTGAAAGAATAATTGATAGCATCAATGCACCCGGTCCACTCACTTGTTCAAGGGCAACTCAGCTAGCAAATTTCTATGGGCACTTCGCATTCGTCTCAATAATAGAACCCAAGAAAGTTGAAGAAGCCTTCATGGAACCTGAATGGATTCAAGCTATGCAAGAAGAGCTTCAACAGTTTGAACTGAATAATGAATGGGAACTAGTTAAGCGTCCTAATCCACGGAAGCACAATATAATAGGCACCAAATGGATATACCGCAACAAGCAAGATGAGCATGGTCAAGTTGTCAGAAACAAAGCTTGTCTCGTTGCTCAAGGATATACTCAAGTGGAAGGCATTGACTTCGATGAAACATTTGCTCCTGTGGCTAGACTTGAAGCCATACGCACACTGCTGGCCTATGCAAATCATCACAACATACTTCTATATCAAATGGATGTGAAGAGTGCTTTTCTCAATGGCAAGATTGAAGAAGAAGTGTATGTTGCACAACCGCCTGGCTTTGAAGATCCAAAACATCCTGACATGGTATACAAGCTCAACAAGGCACTGTATGGCCTCAAACAAGCCCCTCGGGCCTGGTATGACACACTCAAATACTTCCTGAAGAGCAAAGGCTTCATACCTGGTTCCCTAGACCCCACTCTCTTCACGAAGACATATGATGGTGAACTGTTTGTGTGCCAAATATATGTGGATGACATTATCTTCGGCTGCACCAATCAGAAGTACAGTGAAGAGTTTGGATATATGATGCAAGAGCAATATCAGATGTCCATGATGGGAGAGCTGAAGTTCTTCCTCGGTCTTCAAATACGACAACAACGCAATGGCATCTTCATATCTCAAGAGAAGTATCTCAAAGATTGCCTGAAGAAGTTCGGTATGCAAGACTGCAAAGGCTTCACAACACCAATGCCAGCCAAACATCATCTGGGTCCCGACGACAATGGTAAAGAGTTCGATCAAAAGGTATACCGCTCCATGATTGGTTCTTTACTTTATCTATGTGCATCTAGGCCAGATATTATGCTTAGTGTTTGCATGTGTGCTCGATTTCAAGCGGCACCAAAGGAGTCGCATCACTTAGCTGTGAAGCGAATTCTTCGATATTTGGCTCACACCCCAACTCTAGGATTATGGTATCCAAAGGGCTCAGAGTTTGATCTGGTTGGATTCTCGGATGTTGATTATGCTGGTGACAAAGTTGATCGAAAGTCTACATCAGGCACATGTCACTTTCTAGGACGATCACTTGTATGTTGGTCTTCAAAGAAGCAGAACTGTGTATCTCTCTCCACTGCTAAATCTGAATACATTGTTGTCGGATCTTTCTGCGCTCAGCTTCTGTGGATGAAGCAAACACTCAAGGACTATGGCATTCATCTGAAGCAAGTGCCACTTTACTGCGACAACGAAAGCGCCATCAAGATCGTCAACAACCCAGTTCAGCACTCGAAGACAAAGCACATTGAAATTCGTCATCACTTTCTCAGAGATCATGTTGTGAAGGAAGATATTGATATCATACACGTCAACACTGAAGAGCAATTGGCAGATATCTTCACCAAGCCCTTGGATGAGAAGAGATTTTGCAAGTTACGGTGTGAGCTAAATATCCTGGAATCCTCAAATGTCCTGTGATCAGGCACACATCCTAACCCTTATGCATATTGATGACTTAGATGTGCAACACACGAAGTAAAGTATATCTTCAATCAATGAAGACATACATTCTAAGTGTGAATACATTAATGTGTAATTTGACTTCGGAGCGCCACGATAATTGTGCATCGTGTCTGGGTCTAATACTTCCTATACGGTGGGTAACGCCACCACCAAATGTTCTATTTTGAAGTGTTTCACTCATGGCGTTACCTTGCAATGTCTTCACATTTGGTTTGGCTTCAATCTCAACATATCTTCATGATTATCTTCACTATGTTGATTATATATATATATATATATATATATATATATATATATATATATATATATATATATTAGTGTTTTGTCCTCTACAGCATTCACTTATAGCTATGTCTTCATTGTTGAATCTTTTGAACTAAGTGAATGTGATCGGACCCTAACCTCTCTATGCTTTCTATCTCTCCAAATCATATGCATTATATTGAAACTGTCGAATGTCTTCTCTGCGTCCTTGTCAGCAGAAGATACAGAGACAACCATTAAGTCCGTTTTCAATGCTCATTCCTCCACATGAAACCCGGAGAAGTAGGAACGACCACCCGACAATCAAGGCGTGCGTGGGACATGGAACAAACCCCAAAATTCCGCATAATGGCCACGTGTTCCTCAGATGCGAATCGCCAGGGGCACCTGTGTAATAGCGCAGTGCCGCCCATGTACCTATAAATACACACTTCACAGCGGTCATTATCTGTTCTTCCACTCTCGCACGAACCCTAGCGCCACCGCTAGCCCTCGACGATGCCGGAGACGAAGCGCTTCGCTACCGCGACCTCTCCGACGCCGTCTTCACGCCGACCGCGGACATCGTCCTCTCCACCGTCGCCGTAGGTGTCCTCCGTCGCCAAGTTAGGGCACGGAAGATCAAACTGCTCGGCCTCATCTTCCACTTCGTCTAGCACTTCTTAGTGTGGTAAATAAAACTTCCTTTTTACAGCACCATTGATCCTATGGATTTGTCACTTTCTACCACAAGCAGTTTCTATTCACACAAGTTAGATCTCTCTCATACTGCATCTCATAACATGCCTAGTATATTCACGTATGCTTCACAAAGTAGTTAGATTCCTCACTTGTACTGATCTGTGGATTCGTACAAATCTGGAACCAACTCCTGATCTATGAGTGAATGTCTTCGCAAAATGAGGTCAATGTCTTCTAAACTGATTTATCTTCAAAATCTTCTGAGAATGCATATGACTCTTCCCCTTCCCTCGCACCTTAATGCTGTCACAGGTACATGTCCGTGGGAGAATCCTTTGGTTCTCATAGTCTGCATTCATTTGCAGAATTCTTACAGCATCACATTAATTCTCCCGAAGCCAGTTCCTGTTGGTCTAGCAAGCGAAAACCTTTGAAGCCCTTGAACGTGTTGAAGCCTTTCAAGTTAAAGTTTATGGCTTCAGAGAAAGCAGCAAGGAAGGGTGGCAGAAAGCGGCATAGAGAAACATCCAGAGATCTGCCAGATGAACTCTCAGAACTGTACAAGACAGATCCTGAAGAGGATTACAATCAGTGCAAGACCCGAATCCAATGGATTCGAAGATATTGGGCAGAACAATGGTTCAAATACCGATTTGTAACCCGAGAATATGCTGAGAAAAATGCCAACAAGAGACTGTGGGGAGACATCCAATACAAGAATCTTCTACCCAGGTCCAAAGATGAAGCCATTGCTCAAGGCTTCTATCCCTGCATGGTCCGTGGGCCACAGCCAGCTGATGCACACCCATCGTCACTACTATGGTGTCGTGACGACAATCTGTTCAAGCGCAACTTCCAGTTTGCCCAGAACTCAGCGAAGCAGAACAAGAAGACTTTGGGGTTAGACTTCAACCCTGGTCCCTCAGCACCAAGGGCAGATGGCACACGAGATGCAGAACCCAATGTCATCGGTCCTTTCAACAACCTTGAAGGCCTCATCACCCGCATCTTAGTTCAAGGGACTGCAGTGAATGAGCCTGCAGCTGACGCTGAATCAGAAGAAGCTCCTGCAGCGCCGAAGACAAAGAAGATGAAGAAGCCTAAAGCTTCAAAGCCTTCCCCCTCACCAAAAATCTCAAGGGCGAAGCCACTGGCAACTGCACCTCCTGAAGACAGTGTGCAGTCCGAAGACTTATCTCGCATCTCCAAGCCCCAGAAAGTCAAGATGCCTCTGCCTCACACCGAACAAGAGCTAACTGCTGCTGCCATTCTGCGCAATGACGACATTTATCTGTCAAGTGATGAAGATCTAGCAGATGACGCTCTTGAGCAACTCATCAAGAGCAAAGAAGAAGCAGAAATCTTCAATGATCTGCCTCTCTCTTTGATGTGACCATCATCCACAACTTCATTGACGAGTGGTTTGACACGCCAAACATCAGCTTTGAAGATCTGCAGCTACCAATTGGCCTCAGTGTCGCCTTCCAAGGCGCCATTGCTTCAGAACTCGCTATTGCCCAGTGCATTGTTGAACTGAAGCAAAAGATTGACTATGAAAAGGCTCAGTTCAAGAAGCATATGGCCAAGCTCAGCATGCAGGAAGTGAAGAACTTCAAGAGTATGATGCACGAGCTCAAGGAAGCCTTTGTAAAGAAACGTGCAGAAGCTCAGGGTTTGCGTGAGCGCATGAAGACTCTGGCTGACAGATGTGTGCAAGCCTACAATGAGGCTGAGAAGCGCAAGGCCCTTGGGCGTCCTAGCATCGACCCCAGGATGGCCGCAAAGAAGAAGAAGAAGCCTGCTACGGCTGAACCTAACACACCAAGGCAGGAAGCAGTTCCTATTGTCTTCACAACTAAAATGACTGGCTCGAAGCCAAAACTCCGGTCAACAGCTTCAGAGCTCAAGAAGACAAGGACTGCTGAGGCTGAAGCCAGGAAGAGGAAACATTCTGAAGCCTCTCCAACTGCCCCCTCCAAGAAGAAGAGGAAGACCAAGAAAGATCGGGCTGCTTCCACAGAGCCCTTGATAGTTGAACCCATTTCTATGGTCTATCCTGAAGCTGAACACCAACTGACCATCCATGAGCCTGCTTCCACAGAGGCTCATGAAGCTGAAGACTTTCCAGCAGCCGATCCCATCGCTGCTGAAGACATTGGTCAACATGACAATGTAGAAGATGGTGCAGTCCTTCCTCAGAACAGCGAACTCATCAGCATTGGTCGTCCACTGACGCCAATTGCACATGATGCTTCATGGGCGGATCGCCCACAAGAGGAAGAAGACTTTGAGGCCCAGCCAACTCCAACTCCACAGGCGTCGCCTGCGTTGCGCAGGCTTCGCAAAGGTCCAAGGCCTCAAGTCTATGCTGAAGACAATCCGGCTGCATCAGCCGCGGAAGAAGAAGTCCCACAAGTTCCCACTCCCCTGTCCCAACAAGAAGCAGTTCTCAAGGAGAGCGTGCCTGTGACCGACCCTCCAGCTCGTCAAGTGGAGGATGAAAATCTTGCGGCTGCCACAACCACCAATGAAGCTAATGTGGAGCCCTCCCCAACGGAAGAAGAAGACAGCGAAGCCACTGATCCCATCACTTCTGTTCCTGAGTCTGCTGCCGGTCCCCAGTTCGACTATCATGTTGAGCACAGGCCTCAGGTATAGAAGCCAATCCCAAGATTGCCAAGGTTCCCAGGTCCTGCATCAGCACCTGGCTCCTTCAATATCAATGGCTTCAGGGCAGACAACACATTCTTCGATAGCTCCAGGAACCCCTACTCAAGGGAACGGATATCACCTGATCGGTTCTGGAGCTATCCTCAGCGAAGCTATTACTCATGCATTCTTTACAACCAAGGTCGCATCTTCCCACACAAGCGCCTTGACATTGAAGCCATAGCTGGTTTGCCTTGTCTGGAAGAAGTTTTGGATTGCTTCAAGGAAGTTGGACTGCTGCCGTTCATTACTGACCAAGAGCATTGGAATGAAGAGCTGCTGCTCCAATTCTATGCCACACTTCACATCCACGGGTATAGCAGAGATCCGAAGACTTGGGTCCTGGAGTGGAAGACAGGAAATGTTCATCACGAAGCCAATGCATTTGACATCATTGAGCTCACTGGTTTGCCCACTCCTGGCGATCTCTACGAGCATGGCTGTCAGCTGGATAGTGAAGCAATTGAGAGCATCTTTAAGAGGCCAGAACCTGATATGAGTCAGATGCTCAGCATGATGAAGCCATTGCCCCAAGATGCTGCTTATCCAACAGAGTTCTTCATTGAAGACCTTGAGTATCTGCCACGAACCATCTATCACATCATCAGGCAAACTCTCTGGCCCATCAAAGGGCACTCTCCAAATGCCAAGCTTGAGGGTGCAATGAAGACTTTGGTCTTCTATATTCTTCATGGAAAATGCTTCAATGCACAGGACTTATTCATCTGCCAACTTGCTGCATCAGGTTCTGATCTGTTTGGCTTGAAGTTCTACGCCCCATGGGTAATGCAGCTAATTAAACTTCACTCCAATATCTCATATCAGCCATCTGCTCGCAATCATAGGATTTTTCTGCCTGATGTGGATATCTCTACTGAAGCCATCTATCCTGAGCCTGCAAAGGAACCTCTAAGTCTTCAGAATGCAGAGCATCAGAGTTTCTCACAGAATATTGAAGGAGTTGAAGCAGTCACTCGGGTGTATCCTTTGGCTGGCACTACACGTGCACCACACCCTGCATCTACTGAAGCCACTGATAGTACAACTGCTCCAAGACCCAAGAAGCGCACTCGTGTTCTCAACGACCGAGAGCTTCTTGTGGTTCTTCATCAGAAACAGGATAGGCATCATGACTGGCTGAAGCGTCAGATGAAAAGCCTCTTGGTGGAAGTTAATCGCATTCACAATCTTGCCACCAAGAATGCTTTCGTTGCCCATGAAACCTATCGCCGTACATGGAAAGGGCTAACGATGATGTGTTCTGAAGATGATCTCCAAGAGGATGGCTTCACTGAGCGATTCAAGTTTGACTCCACACCTCCTCGAAGAGCTGTGCTGCTAGGAACTCCACCCCTTGAAGACTCTGAGTTCTCTTCATCTGCTGCAACAGTGACTGCTAGAGTTATCGAGGATGAAGATGATGCTACTTCACCACCACCTCCTTCAGCACGCGTCAACTCTGCTCCAAGCTCTTCAGCACCGCCAAACACCACCAACGACCCTGCTACTTCACCTACTCCGCATGGGAACGAGTAGATGCTCTATGTCTTCAAACCTTTTTGGTCCTTACTGACAAAAGGGGGAGAAGCATATGAGGTTCATAGTCTTCAAGCGGGTCCATATGGGCGGGTGCTTTATATCTTTCTTTGTGCTTACAACTCTCGTTTTGCTACATTTGGTTCTTTGAGTTGTAACACTTAAACTCAATGGTCGTCTGCTACTTATCTGCCACTTTGTTTTGTGATGATAAATTCCGCATGTGCGATGACAAATTCCGCACGTAGATCATTCTGCAGACGTCCATTTTTCATTATGCATGTCATTATCTTCATATACTTTCACATGCATAGTGGATTGTCATCATAAGTTGAAGTGGATCTCCACAAGTACAACCTGCCATGTGCATTTGCATTCCAAAAGCAAATTACCTATATGCACATCTTCAGGGGGAGCCCTTGCAACTTATGAAGACAATTCCTTATCCTTCACAATTTCACAGATTATATTCCCCGTTGAAAACTTCAACTAGTTTGTCATCAATCACCAAAAAGGGGGAGATTGTAAGTGCATCTAGTGCCACCCCTAGTTGGTTTTGGAGTTGAGGGACTAATGTGTTTGTGAGAATTGCAGGATAACACAGGTAGAAGTCCCTCATTGATTCGGTTTTCCTACCAGAGATGACCCCTAAAAATGTATGAAGACATTGAAGTCAAAGGTGGTATATGAAGATATTCACATTTGAAGACTATGACAAGAGAAGACACCACATGAAGCCTATGGAGCTCGAAGACTTAGATCTTTCGTAGTTCTTTTTCTTTTGTGTTGAGTCATAGGAACCACCGTACTGTTAAGTGGGGTCCAAGAGAACCAGTCAGACTGACTGAAGTGATGCCTAACCAAAAACCTATGTCTTCGAGTGAAGACTATGAGAGCGAATCTTGTCCAGAGTCGGACAAGTCAGCTTTGCTTGTAGCCCAAGTAAAGTTGCCGTGTGAGTTTGAAATCTAACCGTTGGAACACGTGTCAGTTCCTTAGTGACCCAGGGTCATTTTGGACAAATCAGGTCGGGTTGCCAAGTGGCTATAAATAGCCCACCCCCCACAACCATAAACGGTTGGCTGCTCAGATTGAGAGTATGGCTTTTGTCGTTTGAGAGCAACCCACCTCGAAGCCTTTGAGAGAGAATTCTTTGCGAGGATAAAGCCCTAACCACCCAGAGCCAGAGAGATTTGGGCATCACTTAAGTCTTCTTGTCTGTGTGATCTGAAGACTTATTACACTTGAGGACTGTGCATCCTCCAGCCGGTTAGGCGTCGCGTTCTGAGCATCCAAGAAACATTGTGGATTGCCGGTGAACAAAGTCTGTGAAGGTTTGGGAGTCTACCTTGAAGACTTACCAGAGTGATTGGGCGAGGTCTGTGTGACCTTAGCTCAAGGGGAATACGGTGAGGACTGGGTGTCCTGAGCTGCGTGTTCAGGACTGGGTGTCCGGGACTGTGTGTCCTAAGGTTTAAATACCTAGCCATCCCAACCAGACGTACAGTTGTCACTGCAACTGGAACTGGTCCAACAAATCATTGTCTTCAATGAGTCACTGGTTTCATCTTCCCTTCCCTTTACTTACTGTTGCTCCTTGTGAAGTCATTGTATGTTTGCACTATCTTTTGTCTTCACTGAGTGACTGCATGTTCTGTATGGCTTCATAATATCTTCCTACCTGATCCTTACTACATTGCTGCTATTAAGTCATTGTGCTTTCACTTCATTGAATACTTGACTATGGCTTGCCTAGTGTAGTCTACCTTCCGTTGCATGGTAATAGGTTTATTTCTATCGTTTGTCTTCATAACTTCCACGTTTTGAAGACTTCCATAAAAATCGCCTATTCACCCCCCCCCCTCTAGTCGATATAATGCACTTTCAAAATTAAATACCGAACACAAGAGGAAAGGGCCTCAAAGTGAGGACGATGATGAGCCCCGCCCTCTGAATACAAGGGGACAAAAGAAGTTCCCCCCAAAGGTGAAAACAGTGAACATGATATATGTCATGCATATCTCAAAGAGGGAGCGCAAGCGCGCACTAAAGGATGTCTACGCCATAGAGCCTATCACCCCAAAATTCAACCCATGGTCGGCTTGTCCAATCACCTTCGATCATAGGGACCACCCAACTAGTATCCCTCATGGAGGTTCGGCGGACCTGGTACTCGATCCCATCATCGATGGATACCATCTCACCAGAGTCCTTATGGACGGTGGAAACAGTCTGAACCTGATCTATCAAGACATTGTCCATAAGATGGGTATTGACTCGTCAAGAACCAAGCCCAGCAATACTACCTTCAAAGGAGTTATAACCGGTGTGGAGGCCCGCAGTACGGGCTCCCTAACATTGGAAGTAGTCTTCGGTTCTCCGGACATCTTCCAAAGCAAAGACTTGATCTTCGACATCGTCCCTTTCCACAGTGGTTATCACGCGCTTCTTGGACGAACTGCTTTTGCCCGCTTTAATGTAGTCCCACATTATGCTTACTTAATTCTCAAAATGCTCGGACCATACAGCGTTATCACAGTCAATGGAAATATGGAGCGCTCCCTCCGTACTGAGGAGCACACCGCGGCCCTAGTAGCTAAGGTACAGAACGGCCTAATCAAGCCGAACAACTCATTGGTCATCAAGACCCCTGACACTGCCAAGCGAGTTCGGTCTATGCTACGGAACGACAGCTCGGTAGATCCAGCGCTTGAATAGCAGTTCAGCCTCCGCCGATCGCCCTATAAGGTTGCAGCATACGTACCACGTGTGCATAATTATACACTCAAAATACCTTGGGCAGCGCCGGAGGCACACTGCAGAAAGGGTCTACAGTACGGCTTTCTCGGTGTTCTGGGAATGGGGGTCCCCAGACTTGCCTGCCTGCGGCCCATGGCGTGGCTCTGCGAGCAAGCCCGTACAGCCCATCTTCACCAACAAGCACTCAAGACCCTCGCGAGGGGCCAAGCCTCGCGAGGCGGACGACATAAGACCTCCTCGGGAGCGGCCTCACCAGCCTGGCTTCCGAGGGGCGGAGAGTTCAAGGCAAGACAAACCTCGCGAGGTTCCAGTGATGTGAGCCATGACAACCAAGGCCAGGTAAGCGCCAGCATGCAGAGTGTCCTTGTTTCCTCTTTGGTGCTACGGAAGCAAGCGCAGGCGCGGAGTACTGATGCGTCAAGCAAAGGTTTCCATATCGGTGCAACGAGACCAATACTAGCAGGACGGCAAGACGGAGGTCACCATGGAGACCAAGGCGGCATTGATAGGTCTCCGTCATATCTACCTTTCCAAACACTTTTTCCCTCGTTTTGGACTCTAACTTGCATGATTTGAATGGAACTAACCCGGACTGACACTGTTTTCAGTAGAATTGCCATGGTGTTATTTATGTGCAGAAAGAAAAGTTCTCAGAATGACCTGAAACTCCACAGAGATTATTTTTGGAAATAATAAAAAATACTGGTAAAGAATCAAGGCCAGGGGCCCACACCCTAGTCATGAGGGTGGGGGCGCGCCTGCCCCCCTAGGTGCGCCCCTACCTCGTGGGCCCCCTGGAGCTCCACTGACCTCAACTCCAACTCTATATATTCGTGTTCGGGGAGAAAAAAATAGAGGAGAAGGATTCATCACGTTTTACAATACGGAGCCGTCTCCAAGCCCTAAACTCTCTCGGGAGGGCTGATCTGGAGTCCGTTCGGGGCTCCGGAGAGGGGAATCCATCGCCATCGTCATCATCAACCATCCCCCATCACCAATTTTATGATGCTCACTGCCATGTGTGAGTAATTCCATTGTAGGCTTGCTGGACGGTGATGGGTTGGATGAGTTTTATCATGTAATCGAGTTAGTTTTGTTAGGGTTTGATCCCTAGTATCCACTATGTTCTGAGATTGATGTTGCTATGACCTTGCTTTGCTTAATGCTTGTCACTAGGGCCCGAGTGCCATGATTTCAGATCTGAACATATTATGTTTTCATGAATATATGTGAGTTCTCGATCCTATCTTGCAAGTTATAGTCACCTACTATGTGTTATGATCCGGCAACCCCGAAGTGACAATAATTGGGACCACTCCCGGTGATGACCGTAGTTTGAGGAGTTCATGTATTCACTATGTGTTAATGCTTTGGTCTGGTACTCTATTAAAAGGAGGCCTTAATATCCCTTAGTTTCCGCTAGGACCCCGCTGCCACGGGATGGCAGGACAAAAGATGTCATGCAAGTTCTTTTCCATAAGCACGTATGACTATATCGGAATACATGCCTACATTACATTGATGAATTGGAGCTAGTTCTGTGTCACCCTAGGTTATGACTGTTAGATGATGAACCACATACGGCATAACTCTCTATCACCGATCCATTGCCTACAAGCTTTCCATATATTGTTCTTCGCTTATTTACTTTTCCGTTGCTATTGTTACAATCACTATAAAACACCAAAAATATTACTTTTGCTACCGTTACCTTTTGCCACCGTTACCACTACTATCATATTACTTTGCTACTAAATAATTTGCTGCAGATATTAAGTTATCCAGGTGTGGTCAAATTGACAACTCAGCTGCTAACACTTGAGAATATTCTTTGGCTCCCCTTGTGTCGAATCAATAAATTTGGGTTGAATACTCTACCCTCGAAAATTGTTGCGATCCCCTACACTTGTGGGTTATCAAGACTATTTTCTGGCGCCATTCCCGGGGAGCATATCTCTATTCTTTGAGTCACTTGGGATTTGTATCTGCTTATCATTATGAAGAACTTGAAAGATCCAAGAACCAAGATTTATCCGTCAACTACAAGGGGAGGTAAGGAACTGCCATCTAGCTCTGCACTTGATTCACCTTCTGTTTTGAGTAAGCTTGCAACACCTAGACCTGCTTCTGCTATAAATTCTGATATGTCGCATATTATTGATGATGCCACTTCTGCTATGCATGATACTTATGATGAAACTACTTCTATGCTTGATACTACTGTGCCACTTGGTGAATTTCTTGATGAACAACTTGCTAGGTGTAGAGAGAATGAAATTATTGAAACTAATAATATTGATCAAAGTGATGATGAAGGCTCTCCTAATAAATATGGATTACCTGTTGTGCCTGAGGGCTATGTTATGGATGAAGAAACTAAAAGAGACTTTCTTGCTTGCAATGATAGAAGTGATCTTAAGAAATTATTAGCTAAGCTTAAACAAAAAAACTCTGAATGCTAGAATGAAATATGATCCTGCTTATGCTACTTCACCTATCTTTGTTACTGATAAGGATTATGAATTCTCTATTGATCCTGATATAATTACTTTAGTTGAATCTGATCCTTTTTATGGCTATGAATCTGAAACTGTTGCGGCACATCTTACTAAATTAAATGATATAGCCACCCTGTCCACTAATGATGAGAGAACTCGCTACTTTTATATCCTTCAAATATTTTCGTTCTCATTAAAGGGTGATGCTAAGATATGGTTTAATTCTCTTGATCCTGGTTGTGTGCATAGTCCCCGAGATATGATTTATTACTTCTCTGCTAAATATTTCCCTGCTCATAAGAAACAAGCTGCCTTAAGGGATATATATAATTTTGTGCAAATTGAAGAAGAGAGTCTCCCACGAACTTGGGGGAGGCTTCTCCAATTACTTAATGCTTTTCCTGATCATCCTATTAAGAAAAATGAAATACTTGATATCTTTTATAATGGACTAACCGATGCTTCCAAAGATTACCTGGATAGTTGCGCTGGTTCTGTTTTCAAGGAAAGAACACCGGATGAAGCTGAAATTCTATTGAATAATATGTTGACAAATGAAAATAATTGGACACTTCCTGAACCAACTCGTGAGCCTATTCCTATACCAACTCCGAAGAAAATGGGTCTTCTATTTCTCAGTCCTGAAGATATGCAAGAGGCAAAGAAATCCATGAAAGAAAAGGGTATTAAAGCTAAAGATGTTAAGAATTTACAGGGTTTTAATCCATCACCTATTGAAGAAACACACGGTCATGATAACCCGACATAGGTAGTAAAGGTAAATTCTCTCTATAGATATGATAAAGCTAAAATCCCTCCTACTAAGTTTGCTAGCCAATGTTTGGATGAGTTTGATTACTTTATGGTTAAGCAAGAAGACTTCAATGCTTATTTTGGTAGACAATTGAAACAAAATGCTTATATGATTGAACACTTGGGTGATTATATGTCTAGAGTTAAAGGTGAACTTAAACTCATTAGTAAACATGCTTCTATGGTTACCACTCAAGTAGAACAAGTACTTAAAGCTCAGAATGATTTTCTCAATGAATTAAATAGTAAGAAAAATGATAATGTTGTTAGAGTAATGACTAGAGGTGGTAAAATGACTCAGGAACCTTTGTATCCTGAAGGCCATCCTAAGAGAATTGAGCAAGATTCTCAGAGAAATAATATAGATGCACCTAGTCCTTCTAAAAGGAAGAAAAAGAAAAATGATAGGACTTTGCATGCTTCTAGTGAACCTGTTATTGACACACCTGAGAATCCCAATGATATCTCTATTTCTGGTGCTGAAACACAATCTGGTAATGAACATGAAACTAGTGATAATGTTAATGATGATGTTCATGTTGATGCCCAACCCAGTAATGATAATGATACAGAAACTGAACATGTTGTTCATCTTGATACCCACAATCAAAGAATCAACGTTATGATAAAAGAGACTTTGTTGCTAGGAAGCACGGTAAGGAAAGAGAGCCTTGGGTTCAAAAACCCATGCCTTTTCCTCCTAAGCCATCCAAGAAAAAGGATGATGAGGATTTTGAGCACTATGCTGAAATGATTAGACATATCTTTTTGCGTATGCGTTTGACTGATATGCTTAAACTGAATCCATATGCTAAGTACATGAAAGATATTGTTACTAATAAAAGAAAGATACCGAAAGCTGAAATTTCCACCATGCTTGCTAATTATACTTTTAAGGGTAGAATATCTAAGAAGCTAGGAGATCCAGGAGTACCAACTATACCATGCTCCATTAAAAGAAACTATGTTAAAACTGCTTTATGTGATCTTGGAGCCGGTGTTAGTGTTATGCCTCTCTCTTTATATCGTAGACTTGATTTGAATAAGTTGACACCTACTGAAATATCTTTGCAAATGGCTGATAAATCAACTGCTATACATGTCGGTATTTGTGAGGATGTGCCTGTTGTGGTTGCAAACGTTACTATTTTAACAGACTTTGTTATTCTTGATATTCCCGAGGACGATAGTATGTCCATTATTCTTGGAAGACCCTCTTTGAATACTGCAGGAGCTGTTATTGATTGCACCAAAGGCAATGTCACTTTTCATGTTAATGGTAATGAGCATATGGTACACTTTCCGAGGAAACAACCTCAAGTCCATAGTGTCAATTCTATTGGAAAAATTCCAACAATTACTATTGGAGGTTTTGAATTTCCTCTTCCTACTGTCAAGAAGAAATATGATATTCTTATTGTTGGGGATGTGCATATCCCCATTGAGGTAACATATTATCATTCGAAATTTCTCCGGTTTCATGTTACTCGAAATAAGTTTATTAACAAGACTTGATCAACCTTGTTAGTGGATTCCTTTTGATGAGCATGAGTTGGATGAAGTTAGAAAGCACAACCTTCTGTACCCTCCTTTTACTTTCTGTTATTTAGTTTAAATAAAGCAAAAATAGTAATTTATGTCTATTTTTTGAATTATCCATGCAATAAAAAAATACCTCGAAAATAAAAGTTCTCCAAATGCCTTGAAAATTAAATATGATTTTTTTGGAATATTTGAGAATATCTGGCACTGAGAACACAGCAGGGGGAGCAAGCACCTGGCCACGAGGGTCCACGGCGCGCCCACCCCCTGGGCACGCCCCCCTGCCTCGTGGGCCCATGGTGGCTCCCCTCCACTTATTCCTGCACCCACACACTTCTTCTTCCTCCAAAAAAAATCACCATCAGCTCAAGCACGAGTTCTAGCTCATTTTGCTGTGATTTTCGATCTCCTTGCTCAAAGCATCTCTCACAAAACTGCTTTGGGGGATTGTTCCTTGGTATGTGACTCCTCCATTGGTCCAATTAGTTTTTGTTCTAGTGCTTTATTCATTGCAAATTTGTGCTGCCTAGGTGACCATGTTCTTGAGCTTGCATGTCGAATTTATATGGTTCCAAGTAGTTCTAATGCATGATATAGGCTCTAGGCACTTGTAGGAGTAGTTGCTATAAATTTTGTTGACTTTGGTATACTTTTATTTGACGTTACTAAAAAATTCAGAATTTTTCAGAAAATAATGAAGAGATTGTTGAGGGGCTCATCGAGCCGAAGCTCGAAGGAAAAGCAAAATGAAGAAGCAGAGAGGCCCAAATATAATCTGCCTCGCACCACGGAGGTTTGGCCGTGTGAATGGCCTTCCGATGATTTCTTGAGAGCAGGCGGGATTTATGATGATTTTTATGAATTGGCTAAGAATGCAGGCCTCACCGACTTCCTCCGCGACCAATACGAACAGTATCTCTTACTCACCAATACTTTTGTGCAAAACTTCTACTATTATCCTAGGGAATCACCTCCTTCAGTAGAGTCTCATTTATATGATGTGGTTAAGAAGATGTCACTATATGAATTCTGCAGGGTTTGCAAAATACCTTTCGAGGGTAGCTTAGAGGAACCACATCATAGAGATGTCGACAGGTTTATTGACACTATTACTATAGGGGAAACTAGGAAAGTTTCCGATGCAAGAATCACTAGCATACATTTTCTATTTTACGCTACTTTGCAATATTTGCTAGTCGTTTCTTAATTGGTTGCGGAAACTGTGGAAACCTTAGTGTTCCTGATATTATTATTTTGTTACATGGTTTATTTCGTGACGACTCTGTTAGTATGGGTGGTATTATTGCTAAACGGTTAAGTTTGAACCATACAAAGGGCCCCATCTTTGGAGGTGTCTATGCTTCACGCCTTGCTGCATACTATAACATACCTATTAGGCACTATGAAAAAGAAGAAAAATTGTTGCCTACTGTTTATTTAGATTATAAGAGTATGGTAGCGCATGATTTTATTATAAAGAATAGGGAAAGGGAGCTTAAATACAAATTGTTCTTTGATAAACATCATCGTGAGACTATCACCTTGCCTCCTCCTTCCTTGTTTGATTTATCTACAGGCCAGTATCTCGTTGCACTGGAGTCTATTCACGCCTACCGGAACCCTACATCAGCCACAAAGCCAGAGTCGGAACCACAATTTGATCCTCCACGACAGTCTAATTACCAGTGAGATCTGGAGATAATTGCCAACCAGTGGCAATCAGAGTTTTCTTCTTCACAGTACGACCCCAACTATTAATTTGGATATCCACCAGGCCAGCCGTGGCCATAGACCAACTTAGGCCAAAAGCCTAAGCTTGGGGGAGTACGTATTTCCCACCGACATTACATTCATGTTCACACACTCATTGCTAGATGTCGGTGCTCATACTATTTCATTTTAATATCCATGCTAGTTTATTTATTTGTATGCTTTCTTCTTGTGTGTTTAATAAACCTTAAGAAAAACCAAAAAAAATTTAGTTGTAGCTTTTAGCTAGTTTTAATTTCCATGCTTGTAGTAGTAATTAAAAAGAAAACCCAAAAAGATTTCATGTTCTTCTTTTGTTTGTTGGGAGCTTTCCCGTTTAAATATTTTTATTTCTTTTCTTTTCTTTGGGGGTCGGGAGGACAAAACCATAATGAAAATTGTCGTGGAATTGTCACGACAGATGTCCTTAATGTGAGGACTTAGTCGCGAGGCCAACGCATCTATGTGGTAGCTTGAGAGCGGTTGAGCGGAATCGAGAGACGCAACACAAGACAAGGGTTTAGACAGCTTCGGGCCCCGAGAAACATCATCCGGTAATAACCCTACATGTTGTTTGTGGCTAGATCTCATTATGCTCACGAGAGAGTTGTCGCATAAGCCTGCGCGGCTCCCCCTTTGTGTCTAACCCTAGAGATTATTTTTTGTCCCTCTTTGGGGAGCCCTACCCCTCCTTATATATGTTGAAGGGGCGGGTTACATGTGGAGTCCTAGTAGGAGTAGGACTAGTCTATCCTTCCTCACAAGTTGAATACAAGTCCGGGTCTTGCTTCCTTGTAAAGGAAATATTCGTCATCCCTTTTCTCTTCAGCCGGCCCACCAGAGTATAAGCCGACCTGCTCGGCCTTGGGCCTTGTTGTCCGTCTGATCCGCCCGCCGGGTCTCCAGTGAGTCACAATGTCCAGGCGGGTTACATGTAAACCGCCATGTCCGGGCGGATCGCAAGTGAGTCGCCAAGTTCTAGCCAGGTCTCTGGTGAGTCGCCAAGCCCGGCCGGGTCATGATTCTGGACGGGTCATACCGCGGGGTATATCCCCGACATTAGCCCCCAGTTTAATTTGGATTTATCCATGTTAAACTGATCCTGTAAAATAAACACAAGAAAAATTTTGATAGGTTGTGCTCTGGGTTAAATATTTTCCTGAACCGACACCTGATTATCTTTAAGTCCTTGTCATTTCCTCCTGGATGCATACTCAAAGATCTTATAGCAAATCTCTTTTAAAAGATATGTCCAAACCTTGCCAATGCAAAAATCCAGATACTTCTTTTGACAAATCCGGGTCAATTCGCCAGCTTCAGAGCCAATTTGCGGACATTGGTATCTTATATAGAAATATTGTAATAAATAATCCACTTGAATCGGCTTCCAAAGCGCCGGTTTAAAAAATATTGGTCTTGAGAAAACTCATCTGACTTTCAACCAGCTTGTAGAACTTGTCGGTTTATCATTGCCAAAATATCCGGTTTGTAAATATTGATAGCACCGGGTCATAATTGTTGCCGACACCGGGTCATAGTTATTGGTGATGTCGGGTCAATCTGATTTACTCAAAACTGGGAATTTGAAGATTTTTGCTCCCTTATATCCATATTACCTGTAGCCCCCAAGTCTTGAGCATGAACAAAGTGATGACTTAAGACTTGCTTCAATATAAATACTGCCACTTTGAAGAAATCCATGTTGTTCATCTTAGTCATTAGTAAAGACTGAATACTCCATATATGTAGCCCCCAAGTGCTGGGTTGTCATGCTTGCAGCAACCTGGGACTTGTAATTGCCTTATACTCATGAAAAACTATAACCAGCGTAGCCCCCAAGGGTCGGGTCATTATGCAATAATGAGAAGGGACTTTATAAATATGATCATATAGACTTGAACAACAATGTGTACCCCCCAAGGGCCGGCTCAGTAAGATAATATTGAGTTGGGACTTTATATATACTTCTTTTGAAAAGAACATCATATGATGTAACCCCCATCATGGGGCTTGAACCCACGTCCACAAGGTTAAGAGCTTTGTGCTTTACCAACTGAGCAGTGGACCCTTCAATACAATGGAATAAAACTTGTGTACCTTGAATTGTTGACAGGAGCAATTGGTAGCCCCCAAGGGCCGGCTCATTTAGAATGTGATGAGTCGGGTCTTCAATAAGGCCAGTAAAATTGTCTTTGCATTAGCCCCCAAGTGTCATGGTGCATGCTGGCAATGACATGGGACTTGCATATTTGATGTGATCTCAAACTGAATAATGTAGCCCCCAAGTGTCGGGTCGTAAGCCTGCAGCGACTCGGGAGTATTCCTTTCCTTGTAGAATAAATCATATCCATTGGTAAAATAATAGCCTTTGCGCCAGAGCGACTTTGAATACCTTATCTGTTGACAAGTAAATTCAGAGTTTAAATATACGATGGCTTTTGGCCGATGGCGATTTAACATGCCTCCATTGTAAGCCGGAATTTTTATAACCCAGCGGCTTATAGCCTTTGAGAAAATCAATAATTGATAACCCTTTTGAGACACCAATTTCAATCTTTGATGATGGACTGGAACTTAATCCTTTATGTAAATCATAGCTCTATAAATCCTGCACAGAGTTTAAGCAACATATGCCCTGGCGACTTAATGTCAAAAGCCAGGGCGGGTAACTACTCAAATGTAGTCTTATCCTGCACATAAGTAAATCACAAGATCCCCTGGCGGTTTACCACAGGGCGAATCATAATATCCCACATATAACCATTGTGATATTTAATTTGTACTGCCAGTTTACATGACCTGTGCTGTAAGGGTGATAACCCGATCCTTAGAAGCCAATACTTCCAAATATATGATGATTGTCACATGTTGGCGACTTATCGTCCAAAGCCAAGCTGGGTTTAAACGAAACCACACTTATATGCTTCAGATATGAGCAAAAAGTATCAAAACCCAAAAGATTGTTTGCAAAAACTTAAACCAAATAAAAATCGAGGTTTCTGATTCAAATACGATCAGTAAACCGTTCCAAAGGGGTTAAGCTAGGATTCGAATATGATCATGTAGCCCCTAGTGGCTTTGGCGTTGCGCCAATCAAGAGGGTACTGACAGCTATGTTCTCTTTGGTTCGAATACGACCTATGTTGGAACAGGAAGCCCCCAAATGACCTTGAGAGTTTTTTAATGACCCTGATTCGAATACGATCCAAGTCGAACCCAAAAGGGGTTAAGCTATGATTCGGATACGATCAAGAAGCCCCCTAGTGAGTTTGGCTTTGCGCTGATCAAAAGGGTTACGACAGCTATGTTCTTTTTGGTTTGAATACGACCTATGTTTGAACAGGAAGCCCCCAAATGACCTGTAATTGTGGCTATGAGCCAGATCAAAGGGTAATCATAGCTTAGCTCAATAAGTCGGAAGCCCCCAAGTGATATATTTCCGAGCTGTGCTCGTCGGGTGCCTATGTTTGAGTTATGCTGTGCAACAAACTCTGTTTGGTCCCTGTAATTTTTTCTGAAAACTTGAACTTGCGAGAGATTAATTCTTTTTGAACCAGAAATTCTTAAACTGGATATTGAGAGCTTCAAAGTTTTGTAAGAGACAAATTTACCTTGAGCCGGATGTTTGAACCGGATTTGAGAGCTTCAAAGCTTTGCAGGAGAGAGATGTCTCTTGAACCGGATTTTAAACCGGAATATTTATTTTGAACCGGCAATTTTTTGTCGGCCTTTAAATTTTCATCAATATGGCGGTAGCCTATGAAACCGGGTAATCATTCCCTCCAATGACCCGGGGTCTTAAATCTCACAATATTTTCAAAGTCATGTCGTCGTAGCCCCCGAGTCTCTAGGCGATTTGAAGAGTTGGCTTGAGATTCTTCATAATTAACCATGAAATAGACTGGTTTGAATCCTGCATGGGACAACTTGCAAACAGGAGTAATTGCTCTTTTAAAGAAAGCAATATATAATGTATAAAAATATGCTAGATGGATTTCACCTGATGCGTCAGGTCAGCAATTATCACCGTGGAGTGGATGATCACCATGGTGAAACTGAAATCAATCACGACCGAGTCGGCTGCGGGTGCTGACAGATTTTTCAGCCGCGGCGTTTTAAACCGATGTGGACGGGAGAATCGGCCGCGGCGTTGTAAACTGGTGCGGTCGCGAGAGACGGCCAAGGGGTTGTAAACTGGTGCGGGAGTTCGTTGAGTAACGATGACCACCTGTGCCAAAAGATGTTGGCGTGCCTCCATCTCCGTGGTATAATATCACTTTTTGTCATAAATAATTGCCCTGCATAAACAACATTGCAGACCAAGCCAAAGATAAACTTGTTCTTTGACAAAAACAACATGTGCTAATAAATCAAACTTTAGATGGATAACACCTGATATGTTAGGCCAGAAATTATCTACCATGGAGTTGATGATCTCTATGGTGAAGTTGAATTTAACCATGAGTGAGTCAGCCGCGGAAACAGGTAGACGAGCCGGCCACGGCGTTGTAATCCGATGCGGACGAGCAAGTTGTCCTCCTCGTTGTAAGCCGGTGTGGACACGAGAGACGACCACGGGGTTGTAAGCCGGCGCAGTCGCGAGAGACGGCCACAGCGTGGTAAGCTGGCACGGTCGCGAGAGTCAGCCACGGCGTTGTAATCTGGTGCGGGAATCCGTTGAGTAAGGACAACCACCTGTGCCAAATAATGTTTGGCGTGTCTCCATCTCCGCGGTAGAATACCACTTTGTGATGGATAATTTTCCTACATATAAAATACAACAGGGCAAAGGAGCTTTGCTTGGATGAATTAATATGTGCTTAAAAATAAGGTAAATAGCACCTAGTTTTTGTCGGAGGTCGATCCAGTTGTGATAACAAGGCGACCATAAAAAATCAGCCGGTAGGTACAGTCAGTCGCGGCATTACAAATGGTGCAGACGGAAAAATCAATCATAAGTGCAGGAAGCCGTGTGGATGGCGAATCAATTGCGGGCACGGTCCCAGCTAATTGATGTAAACCGGACTGTGGGGGACGGCGGCTTGCGCGCGCTTATTGGGTCATTTGCGCGGTCCTGACGAGTTGACGCAGACTGGATCGCGGGAACGGCAGCTTGCACGTATGCCTCTCGAGCAGCATGGCATGGACGAATGCTAGTGCATGTACTCAGTATCCGTGATATAATGGCATAAAAAATTTACCCTATGTAAAAATATTACAAGGCAAAGTAATTGTTTTTTGACAAAAACAATAAGTGTTAATAAGATAGATTTTAGATGAATATCACCTAATTTATCCGGATTACGGATGATCCGTAGATAACCATAGAATTGTGAATCCTTTTAAGGGCCTTGCCAGATTTTGCCGTAGTCTGTGTAATCTTCACCTCATGAACGCCTCATATATCTTCTGACATGATCAAAAGTTTTTTTTCCAATCTCGACTGATGCACACAGCAGAGTCTGAATCCATCTCTGTCCCTGTCTTTGTCATGCAGGGGTTGCCCGAGGCCTGCTCCGGCAGAGGCCGTGGCGGCTCGGCGTGCCGATGAAAACGTAGCGAAAATAGACCATCAGGGCGGCTCAAAGGCGGAGATTGTTCGGAGAAGCAAGGTCACCTGAAGCTGAAACGACTCGGTGTTGACTTAATATATACCGCGGTCGTGACTCGGATTGAGGCCTTAATCACATCCAAGATGTACGTACATGCATAGCCTTTTGTTTGATTGATTGATGCTTCACGTAAGGTTATGACACCAAGTACTAGCACCTCCTCTGCTGAATTGTTTATTAGTAGTGGACTAGTATCACTGGTTTGTCTCGTAGCGGCGCACTACATCGGGCTGCAACTTTTCCCTTGCAGGTGGAGGCGCGCCTGGCGACTTGCGACAGAGGCAAGAAAAAGATAACCACAGTTGCGGTTTAGGCAGAACACAGCAGCGGCTGAGAGGCTTCAACTATAGCAGACAGGAACATCCGATTCGTCTTCTGACTCGACGGATCGCCGGGTTGTCGGGCGGCAGAAAACTGCAAACCGAGGTTGTCACGCGCCAGATTACCATGTACGCTTCCGTGCTGGCGCTCTTTCATCTAACAAATCGCAAGCTTCTCAATCCCTGAAGAAGATCCCTCCAAGAACTCAACACCACCGTGCGCAGGTCCCACGGTGGGAGCCAACTATCGTGGAATTGTCATGGCGGATGTCCTTAATGTGAGGACTTAGTCGCGAGGCCAACGCATCTATGTGGTAGCTTGAGAGGGGTTGAGCGGAATCGAGAGACGCAACACAAGACAAGGGTTTAGACAGCTTTGGGCCCCGGGAAACATCATCCGGAAATAACCCTACATGTTGTTTATGGCTAGATCTCATTATGCTCATGAGAGAGTCGTCGCATAAGCCGGCGCGGCTCCCCCTTTGTGTCTAGCCCTAGAGATTATTTTCTGTCCCTCTTTGGGGAGCCCTGCCCCTCCTTATATATGTTGAAGGGGCGGGTTACATGTGGAGTCCTAGTAGGACTAGGACTAGTCTATCCTTTCTCACAAGTTGAATACAAGTCTGGGTCTTGCTTCCTCGTAAAGGAAATATTCGTCATCCCTTTTCTCTTAAGCTGACCCACCAGAGTATAAGCCGGCCTGCTGGGCCTTGGGCCTTGTCGTCCGTCTGATCCGCCTGCCGGGTATCCAGTGAGTCACAGTGTCCAGGCGGGTTACATGTAAACCGCCATGTCTGGGCGGATCGCCAGTGAGTCGCCAAGTTCCAGCCAGGTCTCTGGTGAGTCGCCAAGCCCGGCCGGGTCATGATTCCAGCTGAGTCATACCGTAGGGTATATCCCCGACAAAAATGTTGAGTGACTCTTATATGCATTATTGTTGATCTAACAAAGAGCCCATATTACCTTGTCTTCTCTCTTGAATTGAATGCTTGCAGATTCCATCTTAGTCCAATGCACGTGCACTATTACTATTATTCACAGCATTCGGTCATGCAAGTGAAAGGCAATTATGATGATATATGATGGACTGATTGAGATGGGAGAAGCTGGTATGAACTCGACCTCTTTTTTTTGTAAATAAGATTAGTTCATCGTTCCTAATTCAGCCTATTATGAATAAACATGTTTGCAATGGAAATTAGAGATTATAATTGCTTATGACATGCTTAATTAGCTAGGAGCTTATAATGGTTTACCTTGCGTGCCAACATGCTATTAAAATGGTTGTGATGTGGTATGATAGGGTGGTATCCTCTTTTGAACGATTCGAGTGGCTTGACTTGGCACATGTTCACGCATGAAGTTGAAACAAAATCAAGATGGCCTCTACAATATTTATGTTCATGGTGCATTATATCCTACTCATGCTTGCATTCGGTGTTGATTAATTTTAATGCATGTTCATGAATGTTGTCGCTCTCTAGCTGGTCGCTTCCTAGTCTTTTTCTAGCCTTCACCTGTACTAAGCGGGAATACAACTTGTGGATCCAATTCCATAAACCCCAAAGTTATTCCATATGAGTCCACCATACCAACCTATATGCGGTATTTACCTGCCGTTCCAAGTAAATTTGTATGTGCCAAACTCTAAACCTTCAAATAAACATTCTGTTTTTTCACTCGAATAGTCATGTATCAACTAGGGTTGTCCGTATCTTCCATGTTAGGCGGGTTATTCTCAAGAGGAGTGGACTCCGCTCCTCACTCACGAGAAAATGGCTGGTCACCGGGATGCCCAGTCCCATGCTTTATGCAAATCAAATCAAAATAATTGCAAACACAACAAAAAAGACACATCCGTGACATTTTGGGCCGAATGAATTTTTTTCTGTCATACATATGACACTTCTATGACGATAATTGTGAAAAAACTCGGTATCATCATAGATGTGGTGGGATCCTACTTCCGTGACAAAAAATCATGACAGAAAATGGGCTTTTCGTCCTGGGCCATCCATGACGGAAAAAACCATGGTAGAAGCGAGGGCGAGGAAAATTTCGGGGAGTTCCCGGTTACGGTGGGAGGTCGGGGGCTGAGCGATGCATGTTTCTCTCGTACACGTACGCGCGCGTGTGCGAGGCATTGGCTCTAACTAAACGCGAGCGAGGCGTTGGGCTCTAACTGAACCCGAGCGATTGCACTGCAGGCTAGCTACGCGTTTCTGAACCTGAGCGATCGATCGATGGCTGTTAACTGAACCCAATCGAGCGATTCCTTCGCTACTGCTGCTAACTGAAGACGATCGATGCTGCCTCTAGATGAATAGTGAGCGTTGCAGGGGGGTTGGATGAACAATTCCCGGTGAGGGTGGATGAACAGGACCCCGTGGTGTTGCCTCTGGATGAACAGGACCCCGATCGATCGAGCCGGTTGGGGCTGGATGAACAGGACCCCGTGGAGGGCTGGATGAACAGGACCACCCCGTGGAGGGTAGGATGAATAGTAGACGGTGGAGGGCAGGATGAACAGTAGCCCGTAGAGGGGTGGTTGAATAGGAGCCCGTGGAGAGGGCTGGTTGAACAGTAGCCGGTGGAGTAGCGCCCGGTGGAGGCTGGATGAACAGGAGCCTGTGGATGAACAGTCGCAGGTGGAGGCTGGAGGAGGTCGAAGGTGGATGAACAGTAGCTCGTGGAGGCTGGAGGGGGTCGACGGTGGAGATGAACAGTATGCCGTGGAGTCTCGTTTTGCGGTACGCCACACCCCTCCCGATGAACATGACCCCAGTTTCGACCGTAGCACTCCAACACAAGTCCGTTTCGTCCGTTTTGCGGTATGCCACACCCCTCCCGATGAACAGGACCCCCGTTTCGACCGTAGGAGGTCCATTTCCTCCATTTTGCGGTACGCTAGACCCCTCCCGATCAATAGGACCCCGTTCCGAACGTAGGAGGTCCGTTTCCTCTGTGTGGTACGCCAGGCCTCGTTTCCATCGCCTGTTCCGTCCAAGCCCTCCCGATGAACACGACCATGCATTCCGTTCCGACCCAGCCAGTTGGCTCCCACGCGTTCCAATGCCTCCCCATGAACACGACGCATTCCGTTGCCTCCCCATGAACACGACTCATTCCGTTGCCTCCCCATGAACACGACGATGACGCTGTTTCTCCGTTTCGACCCAGCCATGCACACGAGCCCTAGCCGTACGTATGCGCGAGTAGGCATTTGAGACTCCGCCCGTATGTACACATACGTGGCCATAATTTTGTTTCTTGCACCCTGGCCACTATACGTACGTGTACATGCTACGTGCGCACCTCTACTACGAGACGTGCGCGCCTCTACATCGACCAGTATGTACGTACACGTTCGCGACCAGAATGACAATGCTACGTACGCTTCGACTAGGTGGGTCCCGAGTATCAGGCACTTCCTTGCGTGCGAAGATGTAGCTGGTGGGTCCCAGCAGTCAGGAGGCGAATTGTTTTTGTTTTTTTCTTTGCCCGGACGCACTTCTTTGCGTGCGAAGGTGTAGCTGGTGGGTCCCAGCAGTCAGGGGGAAATGTTTTTTTCACGAAATACAGTGGCCCATCTGGTGGGTCCCAGCTGTCAGGTGGAGGAATCATTATTTTCTGCGTAATAAGGAGGCACTTCCTTGCTGCGGCCGTGGACCCAGCTGTCAGCCTCTCCACGTACAGTCCACGTCCGATGGAAGTCGTTCCTTAACCACGTTGACCAGGCCGCGCCGAGAGCACTAGGGCGGTGGACGACGGTGAGGCCTAGGAAGGGGACGACACGGAGGCAGGGAAGACTCGGCAGTTGTTTCCCACACGGAGGGGAGTACGACTGTACGAGGGTTTACTGGTTCATCTGCCGTTGCCGGAGAATAACAGCAGGTGTGGGTGAGTAGAGGGATGGCTAGGCCAGCGATGGGAGTACGGTCGGGTGGTGAGGCCTGCGCGGTAGCAAAGCCGGCCGCGAGGAGGAGGGAGCAGGTAGTCCCGTCGGCGCTTGTTTGAGCGGCTGGAGCAGGAAGAGCAAAGATTGAAGAAGCACGACGGCCGTTGGATGGACATCCAACAGTCAGTGCTTGTGCATCAACCTTTTTTTAGGAAAGCCTTAAATCTGTGGAAAACAGCATACAACCCATCTGCCATTATTTCTAATAATTTACATCCCATTTGCTAATTCTTAGGGTTTTTTTGGAGCCCATATTCTTTTTGTTAGCATTACAGCCCATATTGTGGCAACGGTTAAAAAATTATACGAAATTTTGCATATTTTGGTGCGGTCCGAACTGTTTTTAATCCCGAAATTTCGACTCACATTCAAACTGATTTTAAAAATAAATGTATATCAATATAAAATCCAACAAATTCTCCACGCATAAAAATTAATGTAATTTAAAATATTGAAATGAAAAAAAAAATATTTGAAACTAATTGCCGGTTTGATGTGTTTTAAAAATGTACATCCCATTTCTCATTACCGATGGGCCATTTTCTCGGCCAGCCGAATGAAAGCTCTCCTCGTCTTGAAAGATTTGCAGCCCAACAAGCCTGACAAAGCGACTTACTTGGCAAATCACAAAAAAACTGGGTTGTGGCCGTGGACCCAGCTGTCAGCCTCTCCACGTACAGTACTCTTCCGATGGAAGTCGTTCCTTGACCACGTTGACCACGCCACGCGGAGAGCACCACGGCGGTGGACGATGGCGAGGCCTAGGAAGGGGACGATGCGACAGTGGGAGCCCGCGCGGAGAGGACTACGAGCGTTCACTGGTTCGGCTGCGGTGTGAGGCTGCCGTCGCCGCAGGGCCTGGCCAGTGGTGGGAATAGAAGGGGTGGTGAGGCCTCTGCGGCAGCACAGCCGGCCACGGGAGGCAGGAGCATGCGACACGATCGATGCTGCTTCGGGCGGCTGGAGCAAGAAGACCAGAGGTTGAAGAAGCACTACGACCGTTAGATGGACATCGTACGGTCACTGGAGCTAGAATCATTCATATTGACTAAGTTGACAAAGCCCTTCGTCCCCGTCAACTTAGTAGGCCCACAAGTCAGCCTCCCAGCAAGGTGGGTCCCAGCTAGCCGGGGGAGTATTCATTTTTTGTGCGTAATAAGGAGGCACTTCCAGTGGGTCTGAGCTGACAGCGGGGGGAACGTTTTTTCGCGAAATACGATGGCCCGTCCGGTGGGTCCCAGCAGTCAGGGGGAAATGATTTTTTTCGCAAAATACTGGTGGCCCATCCGGTGGGTCCCTGCTGTCAAGTGGAGGAATCACTATTTTCTGTGTAATAAGGAGGCACTTCCTTGCTGCCGCCGTGGACCCAGCTATCAGCCTCTCCACGTACAATCCACGTCCGATGGAAGTCGCTCCTTCCATGTTGACCACGCCGCGCCGAGAGCACCAGGGCGGTGGACGACGGCGAGGCCTAGGAAGGGGACGACACGGAGGCAGGGAAGACTCGGAAGTTGTTTCCCACGCGGAGGGGAGTACGACTGTACGAGGGTTTACTGGTTCGTCTGCTGTCGCCAGAGAATAACAACAGGTGTGGGTGAGTAAAGGGATGGCTAGGCCAGCGATGGGAGTACGGTCGAGCGGTGAGGCCTGCGCGGCAGCAAAGCCGGCCGCGAGGAGGAGGAAGCAGGCAGTCCCGCCGGCGCTTGTTTGAGCATCCGGAGCAGGAAGAGCAGAGATTGAAGAAGCACGACGGCCATTGGATGCACATCCAACACTCAGTGCTTGTGCGTCAACCTTTTTTAGGAAAGCCTCAAATCTGTGGAAAACAACATACAACCCATCTGCCATTATTTCTAATAATTTACAGCCCATTTGCTAATTCTTAGGGTTTTTTTGGAGCCCATATTCTTTTCGTTAGCAGTACATCCCATATTGTGGCAACGGTTTAAAAAGTATACGAATTTTTGCATATTTCGGTGCGGTCCGAACTGTTTTTAATCCCGAAATTTCGACTCACATTCAAACTCATTTTAAAAATAAATTTATATCAATATAAAATCCATCAAATTCTCCACACATAAAAATTAATGTAATTTAAAATCTTGAAATGAAAAAAAAGATATTTGAAACTAATTGCCGGTTTGATGTGTTTTAAAAATGTACAACCCATTTCTCATTACCGATGGGCCATTTTCTCGGCCAGCCAAATGAAGGCTCTCCTCGTCTTGAAAGATTTGCAGCCCAACAAGCCTGACAAAGCGACTTACTTGGCAAATCACAAAAAAACTGGGCTGTGGCCGTGGACCCAGCTGTCAGCCTCTCCACGTACAGTACTCTTCCGATGGAAGTCGTTCCTTGACCACGTTGACCACGCCACGCGGAGAGCACCACGGCGGTGGACGATGGCGAGGCCTAGGAAGGGGACGATGCGACAGTGGGAGCCCGCGCGGAGAGGACTACGAGCGTTCACTGGTTCGGCTGCGGTGTGAGGCTGCCGTCGCCGCAGGGCCTGGCCAGTGGTGGGAATAATAGGGGGCGGTGAGGCCGCTGCGGCAGCACAGCCGGCCACGGGAGGCAGAAGCATGCGGCATGATCGGTGCTGCTTTGGGCGGCTGGAGCAAGAAGACCAGAGGTTGAAGAAGCACTATGGCCGTTGGATGGACATCGTACGGTCACTGGAGCTAGAATTGTTCATATTGACTAAGTTGACAAAGCCCTTCGTCCCCGTCAACTTAGTAGGCCCACAAGTCAGCCTCCCAGCAAGGTGGGTCCCAGCTAGCCGGGGGAGTATTCATTTTTTTGTGCGTAATAAGGAGGCACTTCCGGTGGGTCCGAGCCGACAATGGGGGAATGTTTTTTTCACGAAATACGGTAGCCCGTCCGGCAGGTCCCAGCAGTCAGGGGGAAACATTTTTTCGCAAAATACTGGTGGCCCGTCCGGTGGGTCCTTGCTGTCAGGTGGAGGAATCATTATTTTCCGCGTAATAAGGAGGCACTTCCTTGCTGCCGTCGTGGACCCAGCTGTCAGCCTCTCCACGTACAGTCCACGTCCGATGGAAGTCATTCCTTCTATGTTGACCACGCCGCGCCGAGAGCACCAGGGCGGTGGATGATGGCGAGGCCTAGGAAGGGGATGACGCGGAGCCGGTGAAGACGCAGCAGTGGATGCCCAGGCGGAGAGGAGTATGAGGGTTCACTCATTCGGCTGCAGTGTGAGGCTGCCGTCACTGCAGGGCCTGGCCAGTGGTCGGAATAGTAGGGGGCGGTGAGGCCTCCATGGCAGCACAGCCGGCCACGGGAGGCAGGAGCAGGCGGCACAACCAGCGCTGCTTTGTGCGGCTGGAGCAAGAAGACCAGAGGTTGAAGAAGCACTACGGCCGTTGGATGGACATCGTACGGTCACTGCAGGTAGAATCATTTATATTGACTAAGTTGACAAAGCCCTTGGTACGTCAACTTAGTAGGCCCACAGGTTAGCTTCCGAAATGGTGCGCCCCAGATGTCAGGGGGAGGAATCATTTTTTGGGCAGGTGAAGCTAGAATATCCGAGATTGAAGAAGAAGCACGGCATCCGTTGGATGGACATCCAACGGCCACTGCTGCTACAACCGTGTGTTGACTATAAGTTGACAAAGCCTTGCATACGCGTCAACTCTGTTTTTTTAGGGGACGCGTCAACTTAGTAAGGCCAGAAGTGTGTGGCAGAGAACTTATAGCCCATTTGAGATTTGTAAGAATGTGTAGCCCATTTTTGAATTCTAATGGAATTTACTACAGCCCATTTACAGTATGTTAAAAGTACAGCCCATTTCAACCAACCGTTCAAAATAGAATTCAATAAAATTTCCCACATTTTGATGGGATCCGAAATATTTTATCCCAAAATTTCTAGTCAGATTAAATACAATTTCAGTATAAATTTATATTACGTAAAAATCCAACGAAACATTGCGCTCGCAACAATTAATGAAATTAAAAATTTCAATATCCAAAAATAATATTTTATAAAGTAATCACGTGTTTGGTGCATTTTTTTATAGTTACTGTCCAGTTTTTACAATTACATCCCATTTATTATTTCTTAAAGCCCATTTTCTTGTTAAGCCTAATGCATCCCTCCTAGGAAAGATTTGCAGCCCAGCGGGGCGGAGTATAACAACTTGACCCTGCCTGGGTATTCCTAAAAAAGTATAGCTGGGCTAGCCATTTTTAGCTTGAAAAAAATTAATATCTGGGCTGGATATCTGGCCTGGGCTAGACGGGCCACAACCCGCCCAGTTAATACCTGCAGCGATGTTTTCGTTGTTGTTCAGAGGAGAAAAATTAATATCTAGGCTAAACATCGAAAAACTCTACAGTGCTCACACCTCCGAAACACAAATATTGCTCGAGCTGCTTGGTCCCAGCTGTCGGCCGCTTCTTGTGCAATTCTCTCTTTTATTGACTAGTACTACATAGGTTGACAATGGTGTGGGACCGTGATGTCAGGAAACCAGGGGGAAGAAAAATAAATAACTCCAGCGAGTGCTTCCACCTCTGCCTCGTTGTCTCCCATGGAAACCCCTTTCCTCCCTTTTTTTTGCTCGGGCAAGGACCAATCCATGCAGCACGTCCATGCGGTTATTAGGCAAGAAATAAAAGCGCTTTGCATGCTATGAATTATGATGGCCTGCATGGGTAGCTAATAAGGCATCCTCTTAACTCCTGTGATTAAATGTTGTGTTTAGAAGAGAGAAATATTCTTCTTTTCCACCAATCTGCTTGCACCTAGGTCGTGATGCACCTTCTAATACGACTTATTCACCTAGATGGAGGGAGTATAGTTTTATACATATATATATATATATAATAAGGAGGCACTTGCGTACGTGAGGCTATGGACCTGGTGGGTCCCCATTGTCATCCTCTCCAAGTAAGGTCATCTCCTCGCCCGCGCGCGCTTTCCGCCCGAAACAGTCAGCGCCGCCTGCCCCGCTTCCTGGTGCAAGCGATTGCTCTGCCTTCAAACGACACAAGTGTTGTCCGTCTGTCCATCTGTCGCCCACATTAATGATACGCGGTTGCCGAGGCGGCTACTCCGGCGCCACACATCCATCCCTCCACCCGCCCACCATTGCTATATAAACTGATGCGCCGGCCATAGCCGCAATCATCCGCATCCGTTCCATTTCTCCTGTCCACACCACTACTGCCCACCATGGCTTCCTCGCGCTCTAGCGCTCTTCGGGACGGGCGGACGACGGACCACAAGGAGATGGCAGCCATTGCTGCCGACCGGCTGGCCGGCAGGCAGCCGGAGGACGACGACGTCCCAATGCAGAACATGGTAGTCGATGATCCGGCGCCAACCTCCTCCTCCGCGCCATCCTCGCTGGTGCATTGCACCATGACCATCGGCGAGGCCCGTGCCCAATATATGGACAGTGTGAGGCAGATGCGTGAGGAGCAGTTCCGGGAGGCGCAGGCCGATGCCGCCTACAACCACCATCTCCTCCAGGAGCACCTGCAGGCAGAGGAGCAGATCGCCGCGGAGCGGGTGGAGCAGGAGGCGCTGCTCAACTCGTACCGCTCCACCCGCAAGGGCCGCCTCGAGCGCTAGCGGGACCACATGTGGGTGGCGGAGGCTGTGGCCGCCTACAAAGAGGCTAGCAAAGAGGGCGATGAAGCGGGCGAGATGCAATTTGGCGAGACCAAGGACGAGGCAGAGGACAATGCCGGCTCCGACGAGTCCCCGCTTCGGTGGCGTCGACGAGGCCCTGCTCCGCCGAGGCCCCGCGGTACCAACAACGAGGCAGAGGACACCGCCGGCTCTACCGAGGCCCCGCCCCGCCAACAATTAGGCAGAGGACATCGCCGGCTCAGCCGAGGCCCCACCCTGCCGGCAATGCGGGGGAGGATTTCCACCGCTCCGCTGAGGCACCGCCTGCCGGCAACGAGACAGAGGATATCGCGAGCTCCGCCGAGGCCCCGCCCCGCTGCCAACGAGGCCACGCCACACAGAAAACGAGGAAGAGTAGAACACGGTAGGTCGCTGCCGCTCGGGTCCAAGTAAGGCCACCGCTGCTACCCTCCTGTTGAAGCCAAGCTAGACGGGTTGACCATGGACGGTCGGTTAGCTTCTTGGCAGCGACATGGAGTCGGGGAGTTCTTCTGGAGAATAACGCTGCTTCTACTTAACTGCTGGTGCAGTTGGCTGACTAACACGTGGGCCCAATAGGCCACATGTCAGTTATGCAACTGCACCTGCAGTTAAGTCACTGAAGCTTCTGTTCGGCTCAGCGGGACACATGTGGGTAGCTTCGGTTAATTAATTATACCTCCAGCGCACCCCTTTTTAGTTGAAGAATGTATGAAATGTAATGAAATCTGGCATGTTTATATGAAATCCGACCGTGTATGAATGAATTTATTTCGATTAGTTTGAATTCCTGTATCACTGGCATTGGATGAACATGCAAAACAATATGTACTAGCATTATTCCCAGGGTGATCACCTTGTTTGCAGCAGTTTCAGATGTACTCCCTCCGGTCCTTTCTAGTCTGCATACAAGTTTTGTCTGCAGTCAAAGTATCTCTACTTTGACCAATCTTATACAAAAAAGTATGTACTTTCACAATGTGCGAAGTAAAAAAGTAACAAAAGGAGTACATAGAGTTTGAGCAGGTTTTTAGCGTTTCTGTACATTGCAATCAAACACACAGGCCTGGCAAATCATAGAGAACATTCAAAACAATCGATGATTATGCATCTCAGCGACTCACATGTCTGAGGCAATATTTACTTCACAACTAAAGAATAAAGAAAAAATTGATCAACGCTGCTGACAGCAAGGGCGTCCCATTCAAAAATATCAAACGCATGTCTTGGTAAAATCAATGAGCAAAATTTGTCAAGGTTGTCCCATTCCAAAATATCAAATGCCTATGATTGTGGAATGGGCAGGGTTTGTCATCAGTTCGGATATTGACATGGCACCTCGTGCTAAATAAACCAGCTGTTCTTTTTGTGCAGTTCCACCAAAATCAACCAAATTCGCGCGTAGCTTGTATGATTTCACCCTTATATGTTGCAACGCCTTGAACTTATCGGCACCTCCTTTCTTGTGGTGGAAATGAATGATTCGATGTATTCATGAACATTTTGTGCAGTTCCCATCGAAATCAAGCTGAGCACCCATGTTTGCACAAATATAAAAAAGTGATTAGTATAGAGAAAACTATACTATGAATTGATAGTTTCAGCAGGCACATACATGGTCCATGTAGAGCACACTTTTAGAAAAATGGAACTCACGAGAAAGAATCCTAGAACAACATTGTACTTGCGCATTGAGGGAGTCCTGGATTAGGGGGTGTTCGGGTAGCCGGACTATACCTTCAGCCGGACTCCAGGACTATGAAGATACAAGATTGAAGACTCCGTCCCGTGTCTGGATGGGACTTTCCTTGGCGTGGAAGGCAAGCTTGGCGATGTGGATATTCAAGATCTCCTACCATTGTAACCGACTTTGTGTAACCCTAACCCTCTCCGGTGTCTATATAAACCGAAGGGTTTTAGTCCGTAGAACAACTTCATCATACAACAATCATACCATAGGCTAGCTTCTAGGGTTTAGCCTCCTTGATCTCGTGGTAGATCTACTCTAGTACTACCCATATCATCAATATTAATCAAGCAGGACGTAGGGTTTTACCTCCATCAAGAGGGCCCGAACCTGGGTAAAACATTGTCCCTCGTCTCATGTTACCATCCGGCCTAGACGCACAGTTCGGGACCCCCTACCCGAGATCTGCCGGTTTTGACACCCACATTGGTGCTTTCATTGAGAGTTCCTCTGTGTCGTCGTTTTCAGGCCCGATGGCTTCTTCGATCATCAACCACGATGCAGTCCAGGGTGAGGCTTTTCTCCCCGGACAGATCTTCGTCTTCGGTGGCTTCGCACTGCGGGCCAACTCGCTTGGTCACCTTGAGCAGATCGAAAGTTACGCCCCTGGCCATCAGGTCGGGTTTGGAAGCCTAAACTACACGGCTGACATCCGCGGGGACTTGATCTTCGACGGATTCGAGCCACAGCCAAGTGTGCCGCACTGTCTCGATGGGCATGATATAGCTCTGCCACTGAACAGCGCCTTGGAGGCTGCACACGCATCGGTTCCGACCATTGATTCAGAGCCCACTGCGCCAATCGAGGATCAGCAGTTGGACGCTGCCTCAGGGTCTGCGATCTCAGAGGCGATCGAGCCGAACTCCAGCCCCGCACTCCGCATGGCCCGTGACTCTGAGGAGCCGGATTCCTCTCTGAACTCCGAGCCCCCCGCGCCCCCGCCGATCGAATCCGATTGGGCGCCGATAATGGAGTTCACCACCGCGAACATCTTTCAGCACTCGCCCTTCGGCGACATCCTGAATTCTCTAAAGTCTCTCTCTTTATCAGGAGAGCCCTGGCCAGACTACGGTCAGCAAGGTTGGGATACGGACGATAAAGAAATTCAAAACCCACCCACCACCCACTTCGTAGCCACTGTCGATGACTTAATCGACATGCTCGACTTCGACTCCGAAGACATCGATGGTATGGACGACGATGCAGGAGACAACCAAGAATCAACGCCTATAGGGCATTGGACAGCCACCTCATCTCACGATGTATACATGGTGGATACCCCTAAAGGAAGCAACAACGAGGAAAACGGGGAGGGGGATCGATCTCTCGAAAAACAATCAAAGCGTCGGCGTAAACGCCGACCTAAGCCCCGCCTCGATAAAGACCCAGCCATAGAGCAGGATGAGCTGGTAGACGACGAGCATGCCTTAGAGCAACCATCCAAACAAGACAACCTGGATAGAGAAACCGAACATTCCTCCCCCGGCGAAAATGGCATTCCGGACGACCCTACGCCGGACAAGCCCACAAAGCAGAAGAACCTCCACAAACAGCTCGTTGCAACCGCATGCAGCCTGAAAAAGCAGAAGCAGAAGCTAAAGACTGTGGAAGATGCACTCTGGATCAGATGGAGTAAATTAATCAATACCGCAGACAAATACGGCGGCAGTCGCCGCACTAAAAGCTATCCGAGGAGAAAACTACTGCCTAAATTTGACGAGGAGGCCTTAGAGCCCTGGCATTCAAAAAGTAAGAAAGCCACACGGTCGGATAGATGACCCCAGGGCCAGCTTAAAGCGGCAAGCAGGGCCACACTTAAGCCGGTATGCGACCCACTTAAGGATTCGCATCATGGCCCAGCCAGGTCCATTTACGGGCCAAGAAAGCAAGCTCTCGTAAGTAATGCAATAAAGCCATTATCAGAATACGGCACACCCAAATACAGGGGTGCCGCACACCCCCTATGTTTCACTGATGAGGTCCTAGATTATGAATTTCCAGCGGGATTCAAACCCGTAAACATAGAGGCATATGATGGAACAACAGACCCTAGAGTCTGGATCGAGGATTATATCCTCCACATACATATGGCTCAAGGAGATGACCTCCATGCCATAAAATACTTACCCCTCAAGCTTAAAGGGCCAGCCCGGCATTGGCTTAAAAGCCTTCCTTAAAACACAATCGGAAGTTGGGAAGAGCTCGAGGACACTTTCCGAGCAAATTTTCAAGCCCTCCGGATGCAGACGATCTTAGTCACATAACTCAACAGCCCGGAGATTCAGCTCGGCAATTCTGGAATAGATTTCTTACTAAAAAGAATCAGATAGTCGACTGTCCGGACGCTGAAACCTTAGCAGCTTTCAGGCATAATGTCCGAGACGAATGGCTCGCCAGACACCTCGGCCAAGAAAAGCCAAGAACAATGGCCGCACTAACAAGCATCATGACCCGCTTTTGCGCCGGAGAAGATAGCTGGTTGGCAAGATGCAGCACCAGCGACCCAAGTACATCCGAAACTAGGGATGGAAACGGAAAACCACGACGCAATAAGGACCGTCGCCAGACTAAGGAAAAAAGTTCGAAGAGCATGGCAGTTAACGCCGGATTCAAAAGCTCACGACAGAATCAAAAAAGGTGCCCCTCCAAGATAACAGGGACGACCTATCCAACCTAAACAAAATCCTAGATAGGATATGTCAAATACACAGTACTCCCGGAAAGCCTGCTAACCATACCCACAGAGATTGTTGGGTTTTCAAACAATCCGGCAGACTCAACGCCGAACACAAGGGGCTCGATACACCAAGCGAAGACGAGGACGAACCCCAAAAGCAGAGTACCGGGAAAGAAAAGAATTTCCCACAAGAAGTAAAAACAGTAAACTTACTCCACATAACAAAACGTGCGGCACCCATAAAGGTACGCGCCCCACGGTCTATCCCAAAGGAATCCCGCCACTGGTTGTCAAACCAATCATCTTCGATCATCTGGATTATTCTAGAAGTATCAGGAACCCAGGCTGGACTGCCCTGGTACTCGATGCAATAATTGGCGGACTCCAGTTTTCAAATGTCCTTATGGGCGGTGGCAGCGGACTCAACTTGATATATCAGGACTCAATCCTCCACATGGGGATCGACCCAAAAGGAATTCGCCACAGCAAAACCTCCTTTCAAGGAGTAACGCCAGGTCCGGACACCCATTGCATGGGTTTTCTCTGGCTCGAGGTTATTTTCGGCTCTGCCGATAACTTCCGTCGCGAAAAGCTAACTTTCCACATCATCCCATTCTCAAGTCGCTATCAAGCACTGCTGGGACGCGAAGCTTTCGCCCTCTTTAACGCAATACTGCATTATGCATCTCTTATGCTTAAGATGCCCGGTCCACGCGGCATCATCTCCTTAACGGGGAAGCAGTAAGGGCGCCTCCCCCAAGCGGAGGATTGTGCGGCCGCTTTAACAGCCCCACAATACAATGGCTTCACCAGCCAGAACATCGGAACGGGTCATTAAGACCACGGACGCGGATAGACGAGTCCGGCGCAAAAGTATTGTTGATAAAGGCTTAGTGGCCATATACCCCTGCACTAGGGGCTTCACATGTATAAAATAAGAGACAATAAAGCTCAATTTTCCATATTTTACTTTACACTTTTTTTATTTCATATAACTTTTGTTCGGCACGCCCCTTTTTAAACTTAGTTGCTCTCTTTTTTACAGATGAACGTCGTGTTGCGCCCGTCCAGGATACGGCACAACGGAGACACAGGCATAGACGTGCAGTAGGGACCCATTCCAAGGATTCTTTTTAGATTAAGACCCTGCGTAAACCTTTTTTACTGTCTCTTGTTGATACACATCCCTTGGTTCTATGACCAAGGAGGAGGCTGGCGTCTTAGCATGTGGCCACATCAGAATTCTTGCGCGTACCTGGACACTAGGGGCTTATACCTTAGAGCGTCACTTAGCCCGCTCTCATAAAGACCGAATACCTTAGGGAGTGTTTGGCGTCGCGAGTTTGGCCTTATATGCATCAGCTCCGAGTCATGATTTTGGTCAAATGTTGGGTTGCCCAGCTCCTGTGTTCAGCCACCTTACGTTCCGCTCTATCGGCTAAGGCGGCACCAGGAGAACTACTGCGATTGTGCCCTGGTTCGGCCAGGCGAGCACCTCAGTAGAGAAATCCGAAAACCGACTATCATGATATGGCGTGAGACTGGTCAACCACTCGATGACTCTCCGGAATCTATAGGATTCCCCCGCATTAACGAAGGGCCGTTTCCCGGCTAGGCACATACGCGCCCCGAATTCGGGCGAGCGCAGTCGCCACCAGGGGCTACCTAAATAGTCCCATTGTCAAGCTCCTATGGCTAAGTGAAAGTGTTAAAGCATTATAGTCTGGTTGCCTAGCTCGCTGCTCTATCACCTCCTGTGTAGGACCAAGACGTTAGATTAAGTGTGAAAATGCGCCTTCTGCGAGCACCCCCGCACTATGTGCGTGGGGGCTGAAGCCAACAACTGCCATCTTTAAGATTTTGTATGTATATCTTAAAACGGCTGCACAGGAGGTGTTCCACATACTTGCAGGCATAAGTATAAAAGGCTACCACAATTCATCAAAATATTGCTTCATAATTACATATGCTATCAGAACATAGCATCCTTCGAGCACTGCGTCTCTATTACATGAGCGCCTTCAAGGACTTCCTGAAAATAGTGCTCGGAGGGTACTCGGCTTTGGTCCGAATCTCGGGATGCAACAACGGTGGTCTGCATCTCTGCCAAGTATGTCTTGACATGGGCAAGAGCCATCCGTGCGCCCTCTATGCATGCTGACCTCTTCATCGCATCGATACGTGGCACCGCGCCAAGGAATTGATGCACCAAGCCAAAATAACTCTTCGGCTCCGATCTCCCCGGCCACAGATGACCCATGACGTACTTCATGGTGAGTCCGGACAATCTATTCAGTTCGGCCCATTGAGCCAGACGATCGTCCACTGCCAGTGGACGCTCTGGATTGTGGAACTGCGACCAGAAAAGCCTTTCCACCTCGCGATCTTCTTGATCTCGAAAGTGTTCGGTCGCATCAGCGACACTCGCTGCCAAATCCAGATAGGTGTCCTTCGCACTCCACATCCGGTCCAACGGAGCAAACTTCGGATCGCCAAACTTCCTCCGCAGCATAAAGGGCTTTCCAGCCACAATATGTCCGGCCTGATGTAGCTCCTCCTTCGCAGCTCTCATCACAGAGCGAGCGTCCTTGGCATCAACAACAACCTTCTCTAAGTCCGTTTGTCTCGCCCGGTCTTCTTTCTCAAGAGACTTGCAACGGTCAGCAGCGCTTTTTAACTTCACGGCCATCTCGGCCATCTCCTTCTTGCTTCGATAGTGAGCAGCCTGTTTGGCTCTCAGCTCTTCAAGTGCCTTCTCAGCAGCCGCATCACTTGTCCTGGCTTGTTCCTTAGCTTGGGCAAGTTCCGCCCGAAGACTCTCCACGGCGGCCGCACCATCTGCGTCAAGCACACACATTGTAAGATACTGGCATAAAAGCTCCTCTTACCAGATGCCGCCCGAGGAATTGCATACCTTGAGCATCATCAAGTCGCTCGTTGACGAGCGCGATGTAGGCATCTGCCACGTCAAGTTGCCGCATTAGTTCGGCAAAATCATCAGTTCGGCTCGATTCCGGACACTTCGCCACCTATATACAAAGGCGAAAATTAGACCTGGGATTATGATCCTCTGTGCACCATCAATTTTGACAACGCACAGAGTCTCAGGGGCTACTATCTACACAAGGCGCATCTTGTTTATGCGCAACTGACAAAGAAGTACATTATCAAACATACCTCAAAACCCGTCAGCAAACTTCTGACGGCCTCGTGCAATCCGCTTTCCGCGGACGAAATCCTTCCAATCACCGTACCCATCAATGCACGGTGCTCCTCTGAGATAGAAGCTCGCCCCAGCAGAATCATCAGCTCCTCCGACCGCGCACCAGACGGTGCCGGACTCGTCCTACGACCTCCATCGAAGGCAGGACGCGGAGAACCTTAGGGGCCATATGGCTACCTTCCACCCCTGCCGGATTCGGAGAAACCCTCCGCGACGACACCTCAGGGTCGCCCGCCTCGCTAGGCGGTACGGCAGGGGGAGGCGTTCCACTCTCCATCATCTCAGGAAGAAGATCCCCCGAAGACGAGCTCTACTGAGAAGGGCTGAGGTCCGAGCTACAAGGTAAAATTTCGGTTAATCTTCTCAGATAAAAAGTAAGGATTTCTCTCATCCCTCTAAAGGAAAATCTTTCTCTACTTACGGCTCACTGGAGGGCTGATCCCTTTGGGGGCGTAGTTCGGCCGAGGATCTCCCCGGCGCCGGACCCTCTGACGAGGACTTCTTCCCCCGCTTTGAGGCCATGGTCTCCGGGTCATCAGAGGCGGCCCTCTTCTTCCCCCTAGGAGATGAATTGTCGGTTCCTCCCTTCAGAGCAGCCTCCTTCAAGGAGGCCATAGTTTCCTTGTCCTCCACCTCACTTCCCTCCAAAGGCACGATCTTCAACATCCTGACTAGCATGGGATCCGGCCTGGTCTCAGGAAGGGGAGCCAGACACCTGATCAGCTTCGTCTTCGCTACCCACTCCTGTTTAAAAGGACAGCTCTTTTAGGGGCGAGTCTATGACAATTTTACGGATAGCGAGTCCGGGCACAAGGTTACTTACTTTAGTATCCGGGCGATTGCAGTTTAAACCTGCATCCTCGGTCAAATCTAGACACATTGCTTGTGATCCAAAGAACATTTTATACATCTCCATGGGCGTTGCCCCCATAAAATGCTGGAGAGCTCGTGGTCCCTCTGGATTAAACTCCCACAGGCGAAGGGAGCGATGTTTGCCGGACAATGTTCGGCGAATCAGCATGACCTGCGTCACCTTGACCAGGTTGAGGTCTCCTTCTAAGAGGTCCCTAATGTGACCCTGCAACAGGGGCACGTCTTTGGATAACCCCCAATCTAATCCTTTGTTGACCCATGACGCTAGCCGTGGTGGGGGACCCGAGTGAAAGGCAGGAGGCGCCACCCACTTGGCGCTCCTGGGAGCGGTGATATAGAACCACTCTCGTTGCCACAAGCCGAGCTCCTCTTGAAAGGAGCCCTCGGGCCATGGAGCATCGGCATTCTTACTTATGACAGCACCTCCGCACTCTGCGTGTTCTAGCGATATTATGTTCCTGTTGTTCATGCCATGTTATCCGGATGATCTCATGATAATTCCTGATTAACCTATAACTACCATGTTGTTGTTTGTCTTCAATGCTTTTGGTTATTGTGAGCTTGCAAGTACCTTCAATGTACTGACCTGGCGTGTCATGCCAGTTTGCAGGTCGTGCCTAGATTGCTTGCTTTTTTGGTGAGGTTCCTGTGTGCGCGAGCTAGGATAAACGTTCCAGCCAGAGTCCATGCAGATTGGAGTTCATCATCGCTATTCATTGTTCCCCTGCCAGTAGTTGTTCCGCTGCTTCAAGTTGTTATGCTGCTTGTATAGAGCAATCGTGGTTGGCGTAGTGTCGCCGTACATATGTTATTCATTGTAATATCGGAACCCTTGTATTCATATTCGTGTTGTAATAGAGAGCTGGTTTGTTCTATACTAAGCAGTGCCGTATTCCAAAAGACTTCACCTCGATCTCCGGGCTGGAATACGGGGCGTTCCGGTTTTGTCTGAGCCGGGGTGCCACATTATTTCTCTTGAGTGCTTTTATATAGTTTAAAAACAAAAAAATAAAGAGGGGAACCCAAAACTTTTCAAAAAGGAAAGTGAAAGTGAGAGAGACAAGCATTGTTGAAGAGGGGGAGCTCCTTGAACTTCGTTCATGCTCAGGGAAACTTTGTGAATCTTGATTACAGAAACGTTTTCAACAAAAATAATTATCCCCTTGTACAATTCCATTGTATTGTAAAAATAATGTGCCAAGATTTGCCTTTAGGATGTTTACATTGCTTGTTGGTTTGTGTGGTGCAAGACAGAAACTTTGGCTGTAGTGCGCGATTTTACATTTTTTTACTGAACGTCAAACGGTTATGAAACTTTTTGCACTGTCTTTCTATAAAAATTGTTTATTTTTCTTAATTATGTCAGAATTTTTGGAGTAGCAGAGGTATGGTTAATGTTCAGATTATTACAGACTGTCCTGTTTAAGACAGATTCTGTTTTTGATGCATAGTTTGCTTGTTTTGAGGAAACTATCGATTTCTATCAGTGGATTAAGCCATGGAAAAGTTATATTACAGTAGCTACAATGCAAAAACAAAATATGAATTGGTTTTCAATAGTACTTGTAGTAGTGATTTGCTTTATTATACTAACGGATCTTACCGAACTTTCTGTTAAGTTTTGTGTGATTGAAGTTTTCAAGTTTTGTGAGAGATCACGATGGATGACGGAATAAGGAGTGGAAAGAGCCTAAGCTTGGGGATGACCGAGGCACCCTAAGGAAATATTCAAGGACTCCCAAGCAATGAAGCTTGGGGATGCCCCGGAAGGCAACCCCTCTTTCTTCTAACAATCATCGGTAATTTTACTTGGAGCTATATTTTTATTCGTCACATGATATGCATAAATCTTGGAGCATCTTTTGCATTTAGTTTTCACTTTTCTTTGACGCACCATGCTGGTATGAGATAGTCCTTGGTTGATTTATAGAATGCTCATTGCACTTCACTTATATCTTTTGAGTATGGCTTTATAGAATGCTTCATGTGCTTCACTTATATCTTTTGAAGTTTGGATAGCTTGTTTCTCTTCACATAGAAAACCGTCATTTGTAGAATGCTCTTTTGCTTCACTTATATTTGTTAGAGTGTGGGCATATCTTTTGTAGAAAGGATCAAACTCTCTTGCTTCACTTATACCTATTTAGAGAGATGACAGGAACTGGTCATTCACATGGTTAGTCATAAAATCCTACATAAAACTTGTAGATCACTGAATATGATATGTTTGATTCCTTGAAATAGTTTTGTGATATAAAGATGGTGATATTAGAGTCATGCTACTGGGTAGTTGTGGATTGTAGAAATACTTGTGTTGAAGTTTGTGATTCCCGTAGCATGCACGTATGGTGAATGATGACCCACAAGTGTAGGGGATATATTGTAGCTTTTTTGATAAGTAAGAGTGTCGAACCCAACAAGGAGCAAAAGGAAATGATAAGCAATTTTCAGTAAGGTATTCTCTGCAAGCACTGAAATTATCGGTAACAGATAGTTTTCTGATAAGGTAATTTGTAACGAGTAGCACGTAATAAAAGTAAATAAGGTGCAGCAAGATGGCCCAATCCTTTTTGTAGCAAAGGACAAGCCTAGACAAACTCTTATATGAAGGAAAGTGCTCCCGAGGACACATGAGAATTATCGTCAAGCTAGTTTTCATCATGTTCATATGATTCGCATTCGGTACTTTGATAATTTGATATGTGGGTGGACCGGTGCTTGGGTACTGTTGGGGATATGATTACTGGAGGTAAACCGGCTAGGAGTGGCCGGGTTAGCTCCATGAAGATAGAAGCCCATGAAGACGTGAGGATGGTGGCTCTTTGCGAAGGCCTAAGGCCCAAAGGCGGGTTAAGGCATGTAGATGTAAACCGACTCTTTTCATATAACGTGTATTGTAAGTTAGAGGAATAGAGACCGAGCCGTACACATTTATGATCCAGCCTCGGGACTCTGTAAACCGGCGGGCGTCAACCTATGTATATAAAGGGACGACCCGGCCGCGGTTTAGGGACAACAGACAACAACTCAAGAGCCAGGCAAAGCGGATTCGCTCCCTGGTTATCGAAACCCTAGCAATACCAATCACAACTAGACATAGGCTTTTACCTTTATTAAAGGGGCTGAACTAGTATAAAATCCCTCATGTCCCTTGTCCGGTTTAACCCCTTTAAGCTAACCCGTAGCGATGGCTCCATGACTAAGTCCTTTCACAAGGACATCTACCGTGACAAACCCACGATAGTTGGCGCCCACCGTGGGGCTATCGCACGATGGTTTCGAGTTCTTGAAGGGCAGCTTTGAAGGACTCAAGGGATACGCTGTGGGCTGGATAACGAAGAGTCGTGGCGGCCAGCTCTACATCGACGATGCGGGGTGGGGTCCCAAGGCCAGTTCGATTGAATACGGGTACCGGGTCCCCTTTGGAGGAATTCACATCTTCATCGGCAAAATCGGCGAACCGGGCCCTGAGCCGGACACCCGCACCGACATCATCGAGACGGCTCAGCGTGCAAGCCCTGCCCCGGTTCAGCCCACAGCAAGGCATATTTTTGTAGGTGTCATCCATGGAGCAAAGTATGAGGATGGACCGGCATCTGATGAAGAAACCCTTATCCGTTCCGATGACGAGTCTTCAACTGGAGAAACCGAGTCCCCGTATCAACTGCAGGATGGCCGGATTAGCAGAGGGTCTGATGGCAACAGTATTCCGGACCTCCTCGATCTGCCAAACCGGGTCGCGGTCTTCATGGCCGGTACACAACCAGCGCAGCACTCTTCTACTGCGGCGGCAATGCTCTCCGGTTCAGCAACAACAACACCAGCAGGAGCAGGGGGCTCTGCGCCGCCTCCGGCTCAAGTATTGTCTAATTTGTTCGACGCTTTGGCAACATTGATGGCAGCAGAAGTGGACGCCGCAGCCCGAGATCAGCACAATGCGGAGATTGCAAAAGTGAAGGATCAGATACTCAGGCTAAAGCGGACCTGGCAGCAGAGAACGCCAGGATGGCTACAGAACGGGCCAAGTTGGAAGCTTAGGCCTACCGGCTTAGGATGGATCAGAATGCCTCAGATGAGGCCATGAGAAGGAGATACTGGTTGCACCTCCTGCCGGGTTATGAGCCAAGAAATCTCTTCAATACGCTAGGAGCTGGAACCAGTAACCAGCCAGTGGTAAACCAGACGGAAGCACTGGAGACAGGAGCGCCGGTTCATCCACGCGCGATGAACCCGCCTCGTCAGAACAACGTTGTGCCACAGTATGTTCTGACGCCCCCGGGGCACTACTCCA